>NC_135726.1:31502406-31597947 GCF_964656455.1 Halichoerus grypus
AGCTCTTACATGGGATTGTGCACTGTAACCTGTGACGACAAGAAGGTCTGAGGTTTGTTACGGGTCCATTGTGCGGGTTAGCATTACACTTGCTGAGCTTGGATTAATGTCCAGATTACAATGAAATGTAATAGGAGAGACACTCTCTCGCTGCCACACCTGCCATGGGAACAGTGGGGGATTGGCCACAGGAGTGGCCGAATTCGGTGCAAGTTCTTGGCTCCGGAGTCCTACTCTGTTCCAACCAAGTGCATTCCAGAGTCACGTGCAAGCATCTGTTCTCAGCCCATCCATGTACCTGCCCCAGTGCTGGAAGAGAGAGATTGCAAAACATCAACCAAGTCAACCTCTCCCAGAAACGAAACGTTGCTGCAGGCAGAAGCCACCTTCTCGCTCCCCAGTGTGCCCATTCTGCAGACGGGTACCATAGCTGAGAGTCTCCCTGTGCCACACCAAGGGGAGCTGCCCAGGCCAGTGTCTTCTGATTCCCACGATCAGATCACTGTTGCACTTCTGCACTTTTTCCTACTTTCTCCTTTTGACTTCCACAAGGAATTCTATGTTGTTCTAAAGTAGCCAACTTCATCTCTTGCTGCCAGGAGTGAAACCTATGGCCGTGGCAATCATTATCTTCCCTCGCCATGCCTACAGTGATTGGTTCATAGTTGAACATCTGCCTCAAGCCACTTAAGCCCCTCCTGAACAGAACATTTTCTGATGCCAGAAGCAAGGCACTTTCTCTTCCCTCCTGTGAGTGATCAAGTCTGAAGCCTCAAAAGCCATTACAAGGCATCTTGTAATGGAGAAAGTGGGTCTTTAATGACATCACTGAGCCACAGGATCAAGCTCTACCTGAAACCCAATCTGTATTTTCCAATTACATGAGCGAATCAACTGTCTTTATTGTCTGTGCCACCAAAATTTGGGTTTCTGTTATTTACATTGAGAAGTATAATAACTTATAAAGTTGCCACAACTTACCTGCCTGGCTTGCCACAGAAAATCTCATAAATTTCTTTCGGGAATCTTCTGCCTCACTGCCTGGCCATAAGCAGTTTTCATGTTCTGATGCATCATTTTTTCCCCAGTTTTAATGAGATACAATTGACATGTAATGTTTAGTTTTAGGTGTACATGATGATTTGACTTATGTACATATTGCAAAATGATGACCACAGTAAGTTAACATCTGTCACTTCAGAGTTACAAATTATTTTTTCTTGAGATAAGAACTTTTAACATCTACTCTTTTAGCAACTTTCAAATATACAGTATTGTTAATTAGAGTCACCATATGGTACATCACATCCCCAGAACTTATTTCTCTTAAAACCGGAAGTTTGTAAGAACTTGCTTATCTTAAAACTGGAAGTTTGTTTGTTTTGACCACCTTCCCCCACCACCCCCCAACCCCCATCCCCCACCTCTTGCAACCACCCATCTGTTCTCTGCATCTGTGAGTTCAGGTTTTTTTAGATGTTGCATATAAGCAAGATTATATGGTATTTGTCTTTCTCTGTCTTATTTCACTTAGCCCTCAAGGTTCACCCATGTTGTTGCAAATGGCAAGGTTTCCTTCTTTTTTTAAGGTTAAATAATATTCCATTGTGCGTATATACCATATTTTCTTTACCCATTCATCTGTCGATGAACCCTTAAGTTGTTTCCATATCTTGACTATTGTAAATAATGATGCAACGAACATGGGAGGGCAAATATCTTTTTGAGATAGTGATTTCACTTCTTTTTGATATATACCCAGAAGTGGGTTTGCTGGATCATAGGGTAGTTCTATTTTTAAATTTTTCAGGAGCCTTCATACTGTTTTCCATAGTGGCTGTGCCAATTTACATTCCCAACAACAGTGAAAGAAGGTTCTCTTTTCTTTAGATCCTCCCCAACACCTGTTATCTCTTGTCTTTTTGATACTGGTCATTCTAGTAAGTATGAAGTGATATCTCATTGTGGTTTTGATTTGCATTTCCCTGATGATGAGCGATGTCGAGCACTTTTTCATGTACCTGTTGGCCATCTGTGTCTTGTTTGGAAACATGTATTCAGTTTCTCTGTGGATTTTGTAACCAGATCATTAATTTTTTTATTATTGAGCGGTATGAGTTCTTTATATACTTTGGGTATTAACCCCTTATCAGATAAATGATTTGCAAATATTTTCTCCCGTGCCATGGACTGCCTGATACATTGTTTCTAAAGCTTACACATTGATTGCTTTTCCTGCTGACTTGAGATGGCATCCCAGTGCCTACCTATGGGAAAGCCAGCCCCATCCCTGGCAAGAAAGAAGCCGAGAAAGTTTTCTTCATCTGTGGGTGGGGGCTCACCAAGGGGCTGCTCTGCTTCCCGTAGAGAAATCAGGTAGGGGGACCTGGAGGCCAACCAGGTGGAATGTTGCATGTGGTGACTCAAGGTTACAGGCCATGATGTACAGGAACCAAAGACACTGCTAGCAAGACAGCCGACTTATAAAACCAGAAAGCAAAGGAAAGGCATGCTGGCAGGAGTTGGGAGGGGCCTTGGGACAGATATGTGGGGTGGTCTCATGCTTCTGGGTGAAGAACATTCCCTGCATCACTCCTGAGCAAGGGGCTGCTATCTACGTCCAAGTCAAGGCTTGAAGCAGCCATATCAGGCTGGATGTTCATTTATCCCCCCAAAAACTCCTTACATGTCAAGGTTTAGAGAAATAGAACTGTCCCACACGTTGAGTTAAAGACACAGACACCGGATGGTGGCCCTTGCGCTAATCCTTTTTGCATCTCTCAAGTGAGGCGAACGATTAAGCAATGGTGACACGACAGGGCAGTCGCCAATCTAGAAGAGGGATGAGATGTCGTGGGCGGATGCAAGGAGACAAACCGACCGAATTCAGGTTCAGGGACAACTTCCTGCAGGAAATGTCACTTGCCCGCACTCCTAAGGGATGAGAAGCCTTGGCTGAGAGGCGTGCAAGAGGGGTAGTTCTCTCAGCAGAGGTAAGAGCATTGGGCAGAGGGGAAGAGGACATTCAGATTTCCAGGAACAGGAGGGGCCTGTGAAGTAGGAGACGGGGCGGCAGGAGGGCGAGATGGAAAGTGCAGCCCCTGACACGGGCAGGGGCCGAACTTTCCAGGACCTGGTCAGCTGGGCGGGGAGGGTACGGTTTATCTCAAGGGCTGTCTCTAAGAGGCAGAATGGCATGATCAGATTTACCTTTTAGTGAGCCCTCGCCCACAGTCTGTCCCGAATATATCTCTAAACCACGTTTCCAAGGTCTTCTTCGGGCGCATAAAGGGAAAGGGGACAGCACCAAAAAACCCCAAACATATCTTCCTATAAAATCCACGTGCAGCAAAAGTGAGGGACACCCCGTGCCTTCTAGAGGCTCGTGCTCTTCTAACTCCAGCCCCCTTTGCACAGCTGTTTGATGTGCAGGATGCCCTTGGAATACTTTCAATAAATCTTTTTAACTCTGTTTTTCCTCGAAGTAGGAATCCTTGCACTCAGCATGTGATTAGGTCGCAAAACCAGGGTTTTCCAGACTATTCAGGAGGCATGATGGAGCTCAAAACCCCACCAAATTTCCTGCTCCATCCTGGCCAGTATGCCCATCACCCACGAGGAGACATTGCAAACCTCTTTCTTCTGATGCTATAAAGCTTGAGAGGGACATTAACCCAGAATACTGTCAGAATCAGAAAAGAAAACTGTACTTTGAGTATGGTGGCCAAATTGTGCCTTCAGCTGGACCCTTCTGGACCAAGATGGATGACAAAGAAAGGCAGGAAATGGATTTTCATTTCCATAAGTTGGCCTTCCTGACATTTCTTTTTTTTTTTTTTAATATGACTAGTCATCATCATCAGAGGTGGAGAAGGAGATTATGAGTAAGAATAATGATCCATAGCAGCCTTTGACAATAACGGCTACCAGTCATCCAGCTCACAAGGTGCCAGGACCAGAGCTGAGTACCTTAAATAAATTATCCCACTCTATCTTCACAATAGCCTTGTGAGACAGAGAATATCATTGTTCCTATTTTCCAGATGGGAACACTGGGGCCCAGAGAGGTGAACAGCTGCGAATACTGTTGGGAGGGTTTGAACACAGGCCATCTTGCTGTAATGTCCACAATATGCTTGACTCCCAGGGAAATCCATTCCTTATGAATCGGTAGGGAGTCGGTCCCAAGTCCCCCTGGCCTTTTAGGTTCTGTGCTGCCCAGCACAGTATAGAAATCTCTGCTTCCTCAGGCATTTCTCCCTGGTGAACTCCCCTGCTAGAGCCACAGGGCTGAGCCAAGAGAGGTCCAATCACCTGGGCCAAGTTTTCATTAAAATGTGTGCGTATTTGGGGGGGCTTAATGATTATTTTCAGTCCCTGTTCCTGCTTATTTGGTTTGGGTTTTGCACGATTAATTAGGAGCCTAAATTAATGAGAAGGGAAACACGTGTCCAGCTGGTCCTCCCAGATGTTCCTGGAAACAAACTCTCCAATTTGCACAGCATGACAGTGTAAACATGACTTGGGGAGCTCGCTCCGAGCTGGTTCAGTACCCAGCACTCCTGGCGGTGAGAAATGGGCCTTGCCTGGAGTCTGCGCTTTCCAGGGTCTGAAAAGCATGTCTCCCGCGTGCTTGCGGATCTGGTTCTCTTTGGTCCCACAATAGGGCAGACATAGTTATACTTCCTCGCCTGAGT
Organism: Halichoerus grypus; assembly: GCF_964656455.1. Taxonomy (NCBI): domain Eukaryota; kingdom Metazoa; phylum Chordata; class Mammalia; order Carnivora; family Phocidae; genus Halichoerus; species Halichoerus grypus. The sequence goes on from NC_135726.1 coordinate 31,507,104, forward strand.
CCTGGGAAGAAGGAAATCGAAACTCCCAGCAAGAGCTAGAAAAGGAAGGAGGACAGCCGTCCGTAATAAAGACAGAGAACAAGAAGTTCTCCAAATTTCAGTGGTGATGTCAATTTCACAGGTATCCAAGGGTACATACAGGAGTCCAGTTTTCCTTCCCATCCTATCCCCGTGTTCCTTTTGTCTTTATGATGAAGGCAGACCGACCCATCGATTCCAGTTACGTCCAGTCTGGGGTGGGGACTGAACGAAACTAAATCAGAATCCATTAGGGTCATCCAGTATATGGAGTGAAATGCCATCAGGGGACCCTCCCTGTCTGTGGCCTCCACTTACAGGGAAAATATTACCAGTATTGAGGTGGACAATTCTAGGAAGTCCACAGAGGGTCAGAGAGCTTTATGCTCTCTCTTTCAATGCATTGGGCACCTACTCCATGCAGGTGTTGGGCACTGGGGCCGTGCACTGAACAAGGTAAGCACCATCACCATCCTCAGAGAGCTCAGGGTCTGGCTGGACTCCTTCATCAATCACAAACCTGACCAAGTCCTGGAGCTCCCTTGGGTATACGCATAACAGGAATATTATTCAGCCTTAAAAATTCTTTTGGGAAAGGCAAGTTAAAATCACAATGAGATGCCCTATATACCTCCTAGAATGATATGCCTAAAATATAAGGCTTTACCTAAAATGTCAATTCCTTTTTCTTAAAAGGAACGAAATTCTGGTGTATGCTACAACTTAGATGAAACTTGAAGACGTTATGCTAAATGAAAGGAGCCAGACGCAAAAGGACAGATATTGTGTGAGGTGCCTGGAGTAGTCAGATTCACGGAGACGGAAAATAGGATTGTTGTTACCAGGGCCTGGAGGGAGGGGGACATGGAGAGTCAGTGTCTAATGAGTACAGAGTTCCGATTTGGGATGATGAAAAAGTTCTCGAGATGGGTAGTGGTGATGGTTGCACAACATTGGGGTCCACTTAATGTTACTGAACTGTATGCTTACAAATGGCTAAAATGGTAAATTTTACATGCATTTTACCACAATAAGAAGAGAAGGAAGATCTGTTTAGGTCTCGCTGAACACAGTTCCTGGATGCGTGGGCAAGTTGAGATCACCCTCTATAAAAATCTCCCACTCTACACCCCTGCTGCAAGTCAGACCATCACTGATCTACACAGCATATGTTCAACAAATATTAACGACACGTTCCCAACACTGCTGTAGAGCTGACCAACACAGAGAAGGTCCTGCCCTCAAGGGTTACATTCTAGCGGAGGTCAGTCAATGAGCAAGCACGTTACAAACCCCACCCCCAACATGCTCTGTCCTGGCCCTATTTTGTGTTTCTACTTAACATTTGTCACAATCTAACATAATACCTATGTTATGAATTTACCCAGGGTGCCTGGATCTGTCCACTAGAATATAAGCTCCATTAAAATGATTTTATTGGTGTAACCCCATAGTACCTGGCATACAGTAATCATCAATACAGGTGTAAATAAATAAATAAAAGTAAACAAAAATATCAAAAGGATAATTTTTGATTGTCCAAATACTTTATTTTTTTTTTTATTTTTTTTTTTTTTAAAGATTTTATTTATTTGACAGAGAGAGACACAGCGAGAAAGGGAACACAAGCAGGGGGGGTGTGAGAGGGAGAAGCAGGCTTCCCGCTGAGCAGGGAGCCCGATGCGGGGCTCGATCCCAGAACTCTGGGATCATGACCTGAGCCGAAGGCAGACGCTTACACGACTGAGCCACCCAGGCGCCCCTGTCCAAATACTTTAAAGGAAAGAAACAGTGTTCTGTGAAGCAACGTAACTTACAGAGAAAAGAAAATACAGTAACTTGGGGGGTACGATTTTGAATTAGATGATCAGGGATTTTTTTTTAATAATATCTGAACTGGCACTGGAGGGCAAGAAAGAGAGCTCCATGGAACCATCTGGAGGAAGAATATTGCAGGCAAGGGAAACCACAAATGCAAAGGTCCGGTGGCAGGAAATCTTTCATGTGTTGGGGGAATGGGAAAAAAAAAACCAGTGCGGCTGAAGGGGAGTGAGCGAAGGAGAGTGATGCCAGGTAAAGTCAGCAGTCAGCAGGGACCAGCTCCTGCAACACCTCCCAGGCCATGCAAGGAACTGGATTTTATTCTAAGTGTGATAGAAAACCACTTTTTTTTTTTGTAAGATAGTTTTTTAATTGTGTTAAAACATACATAAAACTTAGCATTGTAGCGATTTTTTAAAGATTTATTTATTTATTAGAGAGAGGGAGAGAGAGAGTTACAAGCAGACTCCAGGCTGAACACAGAGCCAGACGCGGGGCTCGATCTCACGAGCGTGAGATCACGATCTGAGCCTAAACCAAGAGTCGGATGCTCAACCGACTGCACCACCCAGGCCCCCCTGCGTTGTAGCCATTTTTAAGAGTACAATTCGGTGGCATTAAATACATTCACCTTTTTGTACAATCATCACCACCATCCATCTCCAGAACTTTCTCATCGTCCCAAACTGAAACTCTGAACACATTCCATTAGAAGTGCCCATTACGCCTCTTCCCTCAGCCCCAAGGAAGCACCATTCTACTTCCCACCTCTATGAATTTGACTATTCTGTGTACCTCAGGTAAATGGCATCATACAATATTTGTCTTTTTGTCACTGGCTTATTTCAGTTTGCATCACGTCTTCAAGTTTCATCCACACCGTAGCATGTGTCAGAATGTCATTCCCTTTTAAGGTTGAATAATATTCTATTGTAGGTATCTACCACATGGTGTTTATCTGTTCATCTGTTGATGAATATTTGGGTTGTTTCCACCTTTTGGCTATTGTGAGTGATGCTGCTATGAACATGATTGTACAAATATCTCTTTGCGACCCTGCTTTCAATTCTTCTGGGTGTATGCCCAGAATTGGAATTGCTGGATCATATGGCAATTCTATGTTTAATTGTGAGGAACTGACTTAATGCTTTGCACAGCAGCTAGACTATTTTACAGCCCCACTAGTAACGCACAAGGGCTCCAAGTTCTCTACATCATCACTAATGCTTGTTACTTTCTGTTTTTTTCGAAAATAGCCATCCTAATGGGTATGGGATGGGATCTCATTGTGGTTTTGTTTTGTATTTCATAATGATTAATGATGCCGAGCATCTTTCCATGAACTTATTGGCCATTTGTATATCTTCTTTGGAGAAACTTCTAGTCCAGTCTTTTGCCTATTTTTTAACTGGGTCTTTGTGTTTTTGTTGTTGAATCATAGGAATTCTTTATATATTCTGGCTATGACTCCCTTCACAAATATATGTTTTGCAAATTTTTTCTCTGATTTTGTGGGTTGCCTTTTCACTCTGTTGATGTCTCTTGATGCACAGAAGTTTTAAATTTTGATGAAGCCCTATTTATCTATTTTTTTCTTTTGCTGCCTGTGATTTTGATCCCATTGGATTTGCCAAATCAATGTCCTTACGCTTTTCCTCTGTGTTTTCTTCTAAGAGTTTTATAGTTTTAGTTCTTCTATTGAGCTCTTTGATCAATTTTGAATTAATTTTTGTATATGGTCTAAAGGAAAAGTCCAACTGTATTCTTTTCCGTGGATATCCAGTTCTCCCATCATCATTTGTTGAAAAGATTGTCTCTTTCCCATTGAATGGTTTTGTCTCCCTTGCAGAAAATCCTCGGGCCATACATGTGAGGGTTTTCCTGGGCTCTCTATTCTCTTCCATTGGTCTTATATATCTGCCTCTATGCCAATGCCAGACTGTTTGTTTACTATAGCTTTGTAGGAAGTTCTGAAATTAGAAAGTTAACACCTCCAACTTTGTTCTCTTTGGAGATGTTTTGATTATTCAGAGTCCAGAGTCCCTTGATAATTCATGTGAGTTTTAGGATGGAGTCTTCTGTTTCTGCAAAAGCATAGTTGGTATTTTGATAGCAATTTAATCAAATCTGTAGATCGCTTTGGGTAGTATTGGTGTCTTAACAATACTGAGTCTTCCAATCCACAAACACTGGATGTCTTCTCTTGATTTATGCCCTTAATTTCTTTCAACAATATTTTGTAGTTTTCAGTGTACACATCTTTTACCTCCTTGGTCAAATTTATTTAAGTATTTTCTTATTTTTGGTGATAATGTAAATGGAATTTTCTTTTTTTTTTTAAAGATTTTATTTATTTATTTGAGAGAGAGAGCAAGCGCAGAGGAAGGGGGAGAGGCAGAAGGAGAAGCAGACTCCCCACTGAGCAAGAAGCCCTACGCAGGACTTGAACCCAGGACCCTGGGATCATGACCTGAGCTGAAGGCAGATGCTTAACCCACTGAGCCACCGAGATGCCCCTGGAATTGTTTCCTTAATTTTTTTTTCAGATTTATCATTATTTGCGTATAGAAAAGAAACCGAATTTTGTGTTTTGATCTTGTATCCTACAACTTTGCTGAATTCAGTTATTAGTTCTAACAAGTTTTTTTTATGGGATCTTTTTGGTTTTCTGTATATAAGATCAGGGTATCTGTGAACTGAGATCATTTTACATCTTCCTTTTCAATTTGAGTAGCTTTTATTTCTTTTTCTTGTCTGATTGCCCAGCTAGAACTTTTAGTACTATGTTGAAAAGAAGTGGCAAAAGAAGACATCTCTATTTTATTCCTGATTTAGAGGAAAAGCTTTCAATCTCTAACCATTAAATGTGTTTGTTGTGGGTTTTCATACATGGCCTTTATTGTGTTGAGATAGTTTCCTTCCAGTCCTAGTTTTTTGAAGTGTTTTTATCATGAATGAGTGTTGAATTGTGTCAAATGCTTTCTTAGCATCACTTGAGACGATCATGTGTTTTTTTCTGTATTCTGTTAATGTGGTGTAATACATTGATTAATACATCAATGAGAGTCATCTGTTGAACCATACTTGCATTCCAGGAATAAGTCCCACTTGGTCATGGTTTATAATCCTTTCAATATACTGCTGAATTCCATTTATTATTATCTTCTTGAAAATTTTTGCATCAATATTCATAAGGAATATTCGTCTGAAGTTTTCTTTTCTTGTAGTATCTTGGTCTTTGGTATAAGGTTAATGCTGGCCTCATTGAATGAAATAGAAAGTGTTCTCTTCATATTTTTGCAAGAGTTTGAGAAGGATTGCTGTTAATTCATTTTTTAGTGTTCAATAGAATTCACCAATGAGTCGTTTGGTCCAGGACTTCCCTTTGTTGGAATATTTTTGATTACTGATTCAATCTCCTCACTATAGGTCTACTCAGGCTTTATATTCATGATTCAGACTCGCAGAATTGTGTGTTTCTAGGAATTTGTGCATTTCATGTAGGTTATCTAATTTGTTGGCATACAATTCTTCATCATACTCACTTATGGTCATTTTTTTTCCCATAAAATCAGTAGTAATATGTCCACTTTCATTTCTTATTTTTGTAATTTGAATCTTTCCCTTTTTACAGAATCAATCTAGCAAAAAGTTTGTCAGTTTTGTTGATCTTTTCAAAAACTAACTTTTGGTTTAATTGATTTTCTCTGATTTTAGTATAACCACCTCAGTCCATTTTTGGTTACTATTTGCATAGAATATCTTTTCCATAATTTCACTTTAACCCAGTTATATCTTTAGATCTAAAGTGAGTCTCTCGTAGACAGCTTCTAGTTGTATCATGTTTTTGCATCCATTTTGCCAACCTATACCTTTTGGTAGGGAAGATTAATCCATTTATATTTAAAGTGATTACTGATAAGAAGAGACTTTTTATCATTTTGTTATTTGATTTCTGTGTCTTACAGTTTTTTGTTCCTCATTTCTTTCATTACTGTCTTCTTTGTGTTTAGTTGATTTTTTTGTACTGACATATTTTGATTCTTTTTTCATTTTCTTTTATGTATATTTTATAGATATTTTCTTTGTGGTTATCATGGAGATTACATATAACATCCTAAAGTTATAACAATCTATTTTGAGTTGATGTCATCTTAATTTCAATAGCCTACAAAAACTCTGCTCCTTTACAGCTCTATCCCTGGCTTATTTTATGTTATTGATGTCACACACAAATTACATCTCTATGTATTGTGTATCTGCGCACATAGATTTTTTATGCCTTTGTCTTTTAAATCTTATAAAAAATAAAAAGTGGAGTTACAAACCAAAATTTCAATAATACTGGTTCTTATATTTGCCTGTGCATTTACCTTTCCCAGAGATCTTTATATCTTTATATGGCTTTGAGGCTAGCATCCTTTTATTTCAACCTGAAGGACTCCCTTTATGATATCTTATAGTGCAGCTCTTTCAGTAATGGCCCCCTTAGCTTTTGTTTACCTGGGAATGTCTTAATGTCTTTATTTTTGAAGAACAGTTTTACCAGATATAGAAGTCTTTGTTAACAGGCTTCCCACCCCCACAATCAGCACATTAAATAGAACATCCCACTGCCTTCTGCTGAGTAATTGACATAATCTTTTGAGGATCCCTTGTACAAGATGGGTCACTTTTCTCTTGTTGTTTCCAACATTCATTCTTCCTCTTTTTCCTTCAACAGTTTGATTATGTGTCTAGATATATATCTCTTTGGTTTTATCTTACTTGAAGTTCATTGAGCTTTATCAACTTGTATGCCATTTATTTCCTCAAACTTGGGAAGTTTTCAGCCACTATTTCTTCAGGTAGGTTCTCTTCCCTTTCCCTCTATCTTCACCTTCTGGGACTCCCATAATGCATATATTGGTCCACTTCATGATTTCTTGGGCTTTATTCACTTCTCTTAAATCTTTTTTTTCTTTCTGCTCCTTACACTCAATAATTTCAAATGTTCTACTTTCAAGTTTGCTTATTCTTTCTGCTTCCTGCTTGAGTATGCTATTCAACCCTTTTGTAAATTTTTCAACACAGCTATTATAATTTCCAGCTCCGAAATTTTTGTTTGGTTTATTTTTATAATTTCTTCTCTTTATTCATATTCTAATTTTGTTCATATATCATTCTTCTGATTTTCTTCAATATTTGTCTTTGTTTCCCTTTACCTCTTTGAGAATATTTAAGACAGTTCTTTTAAAGTCTTTGTCTAGTAAACCTGATTCCTTCAGGGACTATTTCTACCACTTTACTTTCTTTGAATAGACCATGGTTTCCTTTCTTTGTGTGCCTTGTGATTTTGTTGTTGTTGCAAATTGGCCATTTTTATTTTATTTTATTTATTTATTATTATTTATTTTATTTATTTATTTATTTTTAGGGAAAGAGAGTGTGAATGGGTGAGGAGGGGCAGAGGAAGAGGGAGAGAGAGAATCTTAAGCAGACTCCATGCTCAGAACGGATCCTGACGTGGGGTCAATCTCACGACCCTGAGGTCATGACCTGAGTCAAGAGCAAGAGTTGGTTGCTTAACCAACTGAGCCATCCAGGTGTGCCCCAGATTGGCCATTTTTAAAAGGAGCTTTCTCTCCCTATATTTGTAGACTAGCTGTGACAGGGAAGTCCTTCCCTAATTAGCTAGGCATGCACTGAGCCTGAGGAGAAAACTTAGGATCTTCTCCAATCTTTTCTGAGCATGAGTCTTTCTCAGGCCTGTGTGCATTTTTGATTCCCCTGTATACAGAGCTGCCTTTAAGTGTTTCAATTTCCCATAGACTTTCTTGTCAGCTGCTCCTGGGGGCCTTAGATAGTCCACTGTATGTCTCTACCCATGATCTCTTGCTCCAAATGTCCACAGTCTTGGTCTCCCTTCAGCGTTCCTGGGTAGTATCCATTGCTTCTTCCCACCTGAGATCCATGTTAGGTGAAACTAAGCTCAGTTCTTAGGCAGCCCCCAGACAGGTGAGAATGTTGTCTATGACGACAGCTCTGCTCTCTCCAGTTTGACAGAGGGAATGAAGAACTGGTTTGCTGCCTCCTCCAGACCAAGACCACACTGCTCTTGGGGAAGAGATAGGGCAAGGGCAAGCAAAACTGCCACAAACTTTCCTAATGTTTTACATGTATCTTTTTTCTTAATTGGGTATGTCTTTGATCACTATAGATCTTTGACGATTTTCCAGAGTTCCTATAAGGTTATTTTAGCAAGTTTGTGGGGGCTTTTTTGTTTGGTTTGTTGGCTGGTTGGTTTTTTGTTTGTTGGCTGGTTGGTTTTTTGTTATCTCCATGGGGAACAAGGGTTTGGAGCTGCCTAGTCTGTTTTTTGCCTATGTCATCTTCACTAGAAAGTTTTTGTGAATCAGTCTTTGCTGAAAAAAATCACAGATGTCTCAGGAAGGACGACACAGCATGGAAAGACTGCATGAGTTTATTTGAAGTTGGGCCTCAATAAAACATCTATGAAAATGAATGTTAGTGGGGTGCCTGGGTGGTTAAGTCAGTTAAGTGTCAGACTCTTCATTTCAGCACAGGTCATGATCTCAGGGTCATGAGATCAAGCCCCATGTGAGGCTGGAGCATGGAGCTTGCTTAAGATTTTCCCTCTCTCCCTCTGCCCCTCCCCCCATTCACACTTGTGTGCGCACTCTCTCTCTCTAAAAATAAAACAAAATAAAATAAAATAAAATGAATGTTAGCACCAAAATCAAAGTGAAGAAGAGTGGCAGGGAAAAGGCTCAGGAGGGATTGGTTTGTCTCAGGGAGCTGTTTGGTGGACCACTGAAGCATTTTTAAAATAGTTTTATTGAGGTATAATTGACTTGCAATAAATTGCACACTTAAAGTGTACAGTTTGATACATTTTGACATGTGTATCTACCCACGAAAGCAACACCACAATCAAGAAAACACCCTTTACATACTAGTTTCCTCCTGGTCCTTTGAAATTCCTTCTTTTTTCCCACCTCCCAACCCCCACCGTCCCCAGACAACCACTAATGTGCTTTCTCTCACAATAGATTCACTTACATTGTCTAGAATGTCATATAAATGGAATCATACAATATATATTCTTTCTGTCTTCTTTCACTCAGCACAATTATTTTGAGATTCATCTATGTTGTAGCATGTATCAATAATCATTCCTTTTTCTTGCTGAGTAGTATTCCATTACATGAAGATGCCACAATTTTTTATCTATTTATCTGTTGATAGATAGTTGGGCTGTATCAAGTTTTGAACTGTTACAAATAAAGCTGTAATGAACACCTTGGTACAAGTTTTTGTGCAGACATAAGCTTTCATTTCTCTTGGGCAAATAGGTAGGAGTGGACTGGCTGGGCCATATAATAGGTATTCATTTAACTTTTTAAGAAACTGCCAAATTGTTTTCCAAAGTACTTATACCATTTCATATTCCCACCAACAGTGAAAGAAAGTTCTAATTCCTCTAAATCCCCACTAACATTTTATATGTTCAATCTTTTTAATTTTAACCATTTTAGTAGGTGTGTAGTGGCACCTCATTGTGATTTTAATTTGCATTCCCAAATGGCTAATGATTTTGAGCATCTTCTTGTGCATTCATTTGCCTTCTACATTATCTTAAGTGTCTAAATCTTTTTTTTTTATTTTTTTATTGTTATGTTAATCCCCATACATTACATCATTAGTTTTAGATATAGTGTTCCATGATTCATTGTTTGTGCATAACACCCAGTGCTCCATGCAGAACGTGCCCTCCTCAATACCCATCACCAGGCTAACCCATCCTCCCACCCCCCTCCCCTCTAGAACCCTCAGTTTGTTTTTCAGAGTCCATTGTCTCTCATGGTTCTTCTCCCCCTCCAATTTCCCCCCCTTCATTCTTCCCCTCCTGCTACATTCTTCTTCTTCTTTTTTTCTTTCTTAACATATATTGCATTATTTGTTTCAGAGGTACAGATCTGAGATTCAACAGTCTTGCACAATTCACAGCACTTACCAGAGCACATACCCTCCCCAGTGTCCATCACCCAGTCACCCCATCCCTCCCACCCCACCCCCCACTCCAGCAACCCTCAGTTTGTTTCCTGAGATTAAGAATTCCTCATATCAGTGAGGTCATATGATACATGTCTTTCTCTCTTTGACTTATTTCGCTCAGCATAATACCCTCCAGTTCCATCCACGTCGTTGCAAATGGCAAGATCTCATTCCTTTTGATAGCTGCATAATATTCCATTGTATATATATACCACCTCTTCTTTATCCATTCATCTGTTGATGGACATCTTGGCTCTTTCCACAGTTTGGCTATTGTGGACATTGCTGCTATAAACATCGGGGTGCACGTACCCTTTCGGGTCCCTAGTTTTGTATCTTTGGGGTAAATACCCAGGAGTGCAATTGCTGGATCATATGGCAGCTCTATTTTCAACTTTTTGAGGAACCTCCATACTGTTTTCCAGAGTGGCTGCACCAGCTTGCATTCCCACCAACAGTATAGGAGGGTTCCCCTTTCTCTGCATCCCTGCCAACATCTGTCATTTCCTGACTTGTTAATTTTAGCCATTCTGACTGGTGTGAGGTGGTATCTCATTGAGGTTTTGATTTGGATTTCCCTGATGCCGAGCGATATTGAACACTTTTTCATGTGTCTGTTGGCCATTTGGATGTCTTCTTTGGAAAAATGTCTGTTCATGTCTTCTGCCCATTTCTTGATTGGATTCTTTGTTCTTTTGGTGTTGAGTTTGATGAGTTCTTTATAGATTTTGGATACTAGCCCTTTATCTGATCTGTCATTTGCAAATATCTTCTCCCATTCTGTCAGTTGTCTTTTGGTTTTGTTGACTGTTTCCTTTGCTTTGCAAAAGCTTTTTATCTTGATGAAGTCCCAAGAGTTCATTTTTGCCCTTGCTTCCCTTGCCTTTGGCGATGTTTCTAGGAAGAAGTTGCTGCGGCTGAGGTCGAAGAGGTTGCTGCCTGTGTTCTCCTTTAGGATTTTGATGGACTCCTGTCTCACATTGAGGTCTTTCAACCATTTGGAGTCTATTTTTGTGTGTGGTGTAAGGAAATGGTCCAGTTTCATTCTTCTGCATGTGGCTGTCCAATTTTCCCAACACCATTTGTTGAAGAGACTGTCTTTTTTCCATTGGACATTCTTTCCTGCTTTGTCAAAGATTAGTTGACCATATAGTTGAGGGTCCATTTCTGGGCTCTCTATTCTGTTCCATTGATCAATGTGTCTGTTTTTGTGCCAGTACCATACTGTCTTGATGATGACAGCTTTGTAGTAGAGCTGGAAGTCTGGAATTGTGATGCCGCCAGCTTTGCTTTTCTTTTTCAACATTCCTCTGGCTATGCGGGGTCTTTTCTGGTTCCATACAAATTTTAGGATTATTTGTTCCATTTCTTTGAAAAAAGTGGATGGTATTTTGATGGGGATTGCATTGAATGTGTAGATTGCTCTTGGTAGGATTGACATCTTCACAATATTTGTTCTTCCAATCCATGAGCATGGAACGTTTTTCCATTTCTTTGTCTTCCTCAATTTCTTTCATGAGTATTTTATAGTTTTCTGAGTACAGATCCTTTGCCTCTTTGGTTAGATTTATTCCTAGGTATCTTATGGTTTTGGGTGCAATTGTAAATGGGATTGACTCCTTAATTTCTCTTTCTTCTGACTTGTTGTTGGTGTATAGGAATGCCTTAAGTGTCTAAATCTTTAAGTGATTTTTTTACTGAATTGTTTGCTTTTGTTTTTTCATTATTGAGGGTTTTTTTTTTAATTTATTTATTTAGGGGCACCTGGGTGGCCCAGTCAGTTAAGCGTCTGCCTTTGGCTCAGGCCATGATCCCAGGGTCCTGGGATCAAGCCCCACATCAGACTCCCTGCTCAGTGGGGAGCCTGCTTCTCCCTCTCCCTCTGCAGCTCCCCCTGCTTGTGCTTGCTCTCTCTCTCTCTCCGTCAAATAAATAAATAAGAACTAAAAAAAATAAAAAGATACATAATTTCCAAATCTTTTCTCCCACCATGTATCTTATCTTTTCATTCTCTCAGCAGTATCTTCTGAAGAGCAAAAGTTTTAAATTTTGATGAAATAAAAATTTGTTATTTTATAGATCATGTTTTTGGTGTCAAATCAAAGAAATCTTTGACTAACTTAAAGTCAAAAAATTGTTAACCTATTTTCTCTAGATGCTTTATAGTTTTACTTTTTACATATAGATCTAGAATTCATTTTGAGTTCAACTTTTTATTAGGTTGTAAAGAATAGATCAGAGTGTTTTGGGTTTTGTTTTGTTTTTTTTTTTTTGAATTTGTACATGGTTGTTCAATTGTTTACCACCATTTGCTAAAAATACTATGCTTTCTCACCTGAATTGCTTTTGCACTTTTGTCAGAAAGTCCATGTATCTGTGGGTCTATTTATGCACTCTCTAATCCTTTCCATTCACCTATTTTCTTTTTTTTCAAGATTTTACTTATTTATTTGACAGAGAGAGCTTGCACATGCATACAAGCAGGGGGAGGGGCAGAGGGAGAGGGAGAAGCAGGCTCCCCACTGAGCAGGGACCCCAATGCGGGGCTCAAACTCAGGACCCTGGGATCATGACCTGAACCAAAGGCAGATGCTTAATTGACTGAGCCACCCAGGCGCCCCATCATTCACCTATTTTCTATCTTACACCAAACTGCTTCTCCTGATTACTGGAGCTTTTTTAAAAAAAGTCTTGCAATCAAGTAGTGTCAGTCCTTTACTTTGTTCTTTTGCAAAGTTGTTTTTGGCTATTCTAGGTCCTTTACATTTTCATAAGAATTTGAAAATCACCTTGTCATTTTCTACAAAATGTAAACCCGCTGGAGTTTTGATTGGGATTGCATTAACTGTATCCACAGATCTAGAATTCAACTTGAAATGAAGAATATTGAGACTTCTGACCCATGAACATGGTATATCTCTCCATTTATTTAGATTTTTAAAAATTTCTTACAGCATTGCTTTATAGTTTTCAGTGTACAGGTCTTTTATCACACTAAAGTATTTTAAACAGGGGATCAACGTAGTCTACTTTAATTTCCGATGTAGGAATAAAGGACTGGAAGTAGATGAGAGTGGGAACATGGAGACCAATTGGAGACTATGGCATAGTCTAGGCAAGTGATGATGGTGGCTTGAACCAGGGTGGTAGCGGTGATGATGGACAAAAGAGCTGATATGAAATTAATTAGGTTGAATCATATGGAATTACCATTTTTTTTTTGTAGGTCAAAAAAGATCTAACATTGGCAACTTCATAAGGTCCAACCTAATATTTGGAGATACGTCAGGATTCAGGACTTGCTGGCTGATTCGATGCAGAGAACCAATGAAAGGAAGAATCGGGGTTGGCTCTCAGGCGCTTAGCTCCAACAAATGAATGGATGATGGTGCCATGTCCTCAAAGGTAAAGACTATGGGAGGACCCATGCAGCCCGTTCTCTCTGACTTTCTCTTTATTCCCAGTTCTTTTTTCTTTCTCTCCAGCATCTTTAGGTTTTTAGGGAACACAATTATCACAGGGTTACATGTTTACTTTTAAACATGTGTTTCTCCCACCCAGCTCCCTGTCTGACACTTTAATGACTCTTGCTGGCTTAGCTTTTCATGGGCATAGCATACAGAAAGAACGTACTTTCTGTGCACGGTTTGAGGTTCGTGCATACTCCCTTGATTTTAATGCCATAGCAACATGCCCCTGACTTTTTATTTCTCTGAGCCCGGCTCTCATCTGGAAGGGTTCTGGGCCACATTCCCAAACAATTTGGTGCCGATCATCGTGAGGCTCCTGCGTTTACAAAGGGCAGGCTCAGAACGCATGCTTGAGTTTATACTCAAATTACTATCCTAAATGACTCCATGGGGGGTTTCTTTTAGGGGTCACTGAGAGCCAGAGTGGAATGTTTTTCCTTCTTTATGTTATCCCAGGCCTTGGGGCACAAGGACCATAAATGCAGGTAATGTGTTTTATAGCCAGGTTCTCTAGGTTCATTTTTCCACCTCTCTCCCCTCCCCCAGTGATAGCCATGAAACTCCACAGAGCTGACTGGAGACTTCCTCTGTCTGGCCCTATTCCTATGACGGCGAAGAGATTGGGTGGCTGGGCAACATAGCAGGGTGCATTTGAGGAACATGACACTTCCTATCTGTGTCTCAGCCAGACATGTATGATTACCCTCGAGGCCAATAGAGAGGTCTATATTGAAAAAAAGGTGCTCGGAAGGTAGTAAGTTCCCCATCACTGGAGGTGTTCAAGCAGTGCACAGACAACTGCTTGACAAAGGTGTTATAATTGGTGATTTATGCATCTTGACAATTTGAACTCTACACCTTTAAGTGTCCTCATAACACAGACTTTTGTAGTCTCAGCTATCCCTTCATTGTTTCAACAGGTATTTATTGAACACCTACTGTGGGGTTGGGAGTACAGCCATGAACATGATGGACACGGGCCCTGCCCTTAAGGAGCTTGCAGTCTAATGAGAGCGACACTAATAAGGAATTTACAATGAGGGGATGAAACTAACTGGCTATCAGGAATGAGGCCGGGGTCCTTGTTGTCCTTTTACAGGGTTATCTCAGAGATGTTTCCTGACCCCAGAAGGCCAAATTCCACTTTACCGATTATGAAACGCAGCTCAAAAAGGTTGCATAAATCCGAGCTGACCCAGCTGTCACCTGCTGAAGCTGTAGCAACAGCCTAGACCTCTCAGTCTCTGGGGCCCGAACCCTTAACTAAACCTCTAGTTAAGATTCTCACAAGACCAAGTTAGTTCTCAGGTCCTGACGGCCCAGGTCTCGGCGCGCCCTACCCCCCACTCTCACCTCGAGAAAGGTAAACAGTACAGGTTTGCTCACTCCCTCTCTCCTCACTCCACATACTAGCCCTCGGAGGCTTTCAAATAAAAACCATCTCTATGCCTTATGCAATTAAGTTGGCCAGCTCCTAAAAAAATCATAATAACACGTCTTACTTCAAACTTGAGGCTCGATCCTTGCCAGAACTCGAGCACTGTCATTTTGAACGTGAAGAGCAGAAAAGGAAAGGCAAAACTCTTTGTGGAGGCCCTACTGTGTGCTCAACCCTAGAAGGGGGGGAGGGTTGGGAGGCTGGAGTGTGGCCCACAACTAAAATTCAAGAGGTGCTCCCTGCCCCTGATGAACGGAAAATCTCACTGCAGAGACAAGCTGCGGGGAGGCAACAAAGGACCAAAGGAAAGACTAAGGCCTGGCATCTTGATTGGCATTTTCTAATCCTGGGTCTTGCTGTGTGTCTTCGGACAAGTTCCTTTGCCTCTCTGAATTTCAAATCTTCATCTATAACAGGGCTTTGCAAAAGAACTTTCTGCCATGATGAAAATGTGCTACATCTGCCACGTCCAATGGGGTGGGCATTAGCTACATGTGCCTCTGAGCTTAGGAAATGTGCTCAGTGTGACTGAGGACTGAATTTTTAATTTTATGTAATTTTTTATTATTTTAAATTTAAATAGCTCCAGGAGGCTAGTAGCTACCATACTAGGCAGCATAGATCTAAAGAGTTGGGATTTAAGAGGCTTTGTCTGTTCCACATAAAATGTGGAGAGAAAATTTCAGAAATGTGCATTTTTGCCTCTGGAAAAAAAGTATTAGTGAAACACTCGGGATCCGGAGTCAGGGTCCTACATCCTAGTTTTAACATATCTGGTTTTGAGGACCTGGACAAGTTCCTTAGTCTCTTGGTGCCTCAGTGTCCTCATCTGTAAAATGGGGATAATCATAGGCACTCACTCACTGGGTTGCTATGAGGACTAAATGAGGTAATAGATGGGACTCTCAGAACAGAGCCTGATACTTGGTAAATGCTCCACAAATGTAGCTGCTTTATTTTTTTAATTTATTTGTCCTTATTTATTTATTTATTTATTTATTTGAGAGGGAGAGAGAGTGTATGCAAATCAGGGGGAGGGGCAGAAGAAGAGGGAGAGAGAGAATCCTAAGCAGACTCCACGCCCAGCTCAGAGCCCGATGCAGGGCTCGATCTCACAACCCTGAGATCATGACCTGAGCTGAAATCAAGAGTCGATGCTTAACGGACTGAGCCATCCAGGTACCCCTGTCATTATAATTAATGGCGTTCAGCATTATTCCAACTCCTGGAATCTCACCTTGTCCCCCTAGCAACTCACTCTTCATCAGGGAGGCATCAGGAACAGCCATATTCTTGCTCTCAGTTACCAAAGCCAAAGTATGAAGGCTGAGTCCAAAGTCTAAGGGCACCCTCTGGTTACAAAGAACATTTCCCATTTTAACAAACACCGAGAATCTCTTCCTTTCCTGCACCTGAGAAGACACGAAGAGATCTTAATATCTTTATGGCATCTGCACCCTGGAGACCTTTGCCAAAGGGATTAAGATTGTTTTGGGGTTTCTAGATTAAATGTTAAGAGCAAATCAACAAGATAATGATTAAGATGAGACATTCCGGTATTTTTATCTGGGAGATTGTTTTTTCAGGTTGTGAACAAAATTCACATGGGCCCGACAAAGAACACAGCATTTCCTTCTTTTCCTTTCTTTACTCATTTCCAATGCATTTGAGAAAGGGGAAAAAAAAATCCTTCCAGTATGGAAATCTATTCTTAAATTGGTTTGGATTCAATTAAATGTAATGGTTACCATGGGATTTCAGTGTATGGGCAACTCCCTGTGGAGCCCCGCTGATGTCACCAACTCAGTGTGTGACCGTGGGCAAGTATTCTCTTCGTTGGGCTTCAGTTTCCCCTTGAATTCAACAGGGATTTGGGCTGGATTGGAGAGTGGTTCTTTAAAGACCTTTTCAGCTCTGAGAGTCTAAGGTTCAATGATACTCTTTCTTTTCAAATTGACAATATGACAGGGTCATAAAGGATTCATCATTAAACAGCATTTCTACTCTCCGGGCCCAGAAATGCACGGATCAGGAATCAAAACCTCAAATGCCTCCAGGAGCCGAGCAGGTCACAGAAATGAGTCAACTGGGCTGAATAAGAATTAAAGGGGACTGGAGAGCTCACACCCCGTCCCAAGGATGCTGTTGCTATAGGTCTCTCGCTGATGTGACCTCATGGGAATGTGGGCATTTTGGGACAGATCTTTCATTTTTCCAAGCAACACCAGAAGTCTGGATTCTTAAGTAAAACACCCCATTTTAAATGTTGGCTCAAAAAAAAAAAAAAAAACCCACAAAAAACAAAAAAACCCAAACAAACAAAAACCCTTTTGCGGGCCAAGCTAAGAGTATGTGTAGGATGACATATATATGGATATATCGTCATCTCTCCCTCTCCAACACCAGCTGTAGACGATGGAACCAAAAGGGCCCGAGTCCAAGACAGACCTTGGAAGGAGATTTTTTAAAAGAAATCTAGATAGCAGGCCAGTTCTTTTCATCAGACTCTTTCGGCTAAAAATCAACACGACGACCTTTGTCCAAAATCAGTAAAGTCCAACCTGGACTAAAAACCGACAGCAAACAAGATTCCTGCTGATTTCAGGGAGTTAGCTCTCTTGTGTCAAGAGGTGACGTTCAGAGCTTTTTATATTGCACTCAGTCAAATTTCCAGGTAACTGGACCCAAAATTTCCTGGGTCATCTTGAATTCCTGGGCAGCACAGCCACAGAGTCCCGGAATCGTTAGGGCAAAGTGTGGTGTCCGGTTCCCATCAACACCATCCCGGATATGGTGGAAGTCAGGACCCCTTTTGTTCCCTACCAGAGCAGCCTGTCTCCATCCTTTCTACCATGCATCATAATCTACGTTTTTAACATAATTTGGTTTTTTTGTTTATGGTCTGCACCCTCCACCCCGCTAAAATGGAAGCTCCGTGAGAGCACAGGCCTTGTCTGTGTTCTTCACAGCAGCGACGTTCCAAATATACACCATGAAATAATAAATTAATGATTGATCATCAAGGTTATATTTTAGCATCTCCAGGAACAGGGAGCTATTACGTCCCAAGGCAGGCAATTATTTCTTTGGACACTCTTTGCCGAATAGAAAACTCGTCTAAAACAGATCTGAATCTCCATGATCTCTGTTAGCCCCAATTTTATCTCTTGGGGTCATACAAGCTAAGCTTACATGCTCTTCCAACTCCCGGGTTCCTAGATATCTACAGAAGGGTGTCATTTCCCTTTCAGTCTTGTTTTTCATCCAGGTAGTACATGTACATTCCTGCGTTTCGATCTCTTAAAGGGGGAGAACAGGAATTGGTGTAAGGAAAGAGGTGGGGAGCAGAGGGGAGGTCAGGAAACTGGATGTCCTGAACACAGGGCATATTGACAGTCTCCCTGGTCCTGTTGCTTCGGATGTGCATTTTGAAGCCAGATGATCCAGTTGTTTAAAATGTGCATTTCTCAGTCACATTTGGATATAGACATTGAAAAATAAGCCTCTGTCTTTGAGCCCAGTCATATTTCCATGTGAATGTAACAGAAGGATCTGTTAGTCATGCTATACAAGGATATCTTGGGCCCTGCCAACCTTGAGATTCTAGGACGCTATGAACAACACCAAGCACTGGGCCCAGGAATGGTGGATGCTGGCCTTGAATGCATCACACCCCCATGGAGTCCTGAGGAAAATTAATCTTTATGAAAAATAGGGCTATGCACAAGTGAACTGACCAAGCCTGTTAGTTATCTGACAGAGTCTGGATAGGAAACAGATTGGGAGGCCCAGCCAAGGCCCTCGTGAGACCAGGGCATCAGGCTACATGCCTAGCTAGAACCCACATGCTCCTCATGAAAGCTTTGCACTCGGACGGTCCAGTGCCCTGGGAGGGGCAACTTTTAAAGCACCGGAAAGCCAGAGAAGAAGAAGAAGGGGCAGATAGGGCATGATGTATGATCAGCTGAGCCTCTTTATGAAAGAGAATGAAAACAAGAGTATGTATAGTTGGAACCTGTGCATGCCTGAATATTAGGCAATGTTATTTTTCTCTAAAATTATTTATTGATAAGAAAGAGTTGGATTATATTTAAATCTGCTTAGAGTCTCTCATGTTGTAAAAGGCTCTCTCAAATACTTTATTTTGAACAAACAGTACTATTTCAGGAAAACAAATTAGCCTGAAATAACCTCAGCCAGCTGGTTGGGGATGTGGAGAGAGGTCACCTGACAGAATCAATAAAGAAAGAGGGCAGAGATATTTGAAACAGATTTAGTCATTCTTCCTGCGGGTATGACTTTACAAGAACAAGTTTTGAATGTTGTCGTACACAAGCCTTTGAACGATTGGTTCAAAAAGCAATATAGCAAATTATTAGTACCAGGAGATCAGGAACAGTTCTTGTGCATTGGGATAAAATTTCCAATGACAGCATCATTCAAAGATTCAAAAAGTGGAGTGTCTAGACACAAAGAAGGACATTTTGTGATGCTAAAAGGGTCAGTCGGACAAGAAGACACAACATCTATATACAGAGAGGCATCTAAAAAGAGACCCCTAAAATTTATGATGCAAAACCTGATGGAATTGAAGGAAAAATAGATATTTCAGTAATAATAGCCAGGGACTTAAATTTCCCACTTTATACAATGGGTGGGACAATTAGACAGAAGATGAAGGAAATGGAACACTATTAACCACTAGACCTCACAGACGTCTAATGGAATACTCCTCCCAAAAACAACAGAATAATACACATTCTTCTCAAGTGAACTTGGAACATTCTCTGGGCTAGGCCATATGTGGGAGGCCATAAAACAAGTCTCAATGAATTTAAGAGGATGGAAATCATACAAAATATATTCTCTAGCCATGATGGAATAAAATTAGTAATCAGTAATCAAAAGAAATTTTAAGTAAATATGTGGAGATTAAACTACACTCTCCTAACTAAACAGCGGGTCAACAAATAACTCACAAGAGAAACTGAAAATTACTTTGAGGTGAATAAAAATGAAAACGCAACATACCAAAGCTTACAGGATGGGTGCAGTGAAAGCAGTGTTTGGAGGGAAAGTTATAGCTGTAAATGCCTATATTAAAAAAAAAAAAAAAGACTTTAAATCAGTAACTTAAACTTTCATCTTGAGACACTAGAAAAAGAAAGAGCAAACCCAAAGCAAGAGGAAGGAAAGAAATAATGAAGATTAGAGTGGAAATAAATTAAATAGAGAATTAAAAAAAAAATCAGTAGAGTAAATCAGTGAAATGAAAGATAGGTTCTTTGAAAAGATCAACAAAATTAACAAACCTTTATTGAGAATGACCATAAAAAAAAGAAGATTTGAGTTACTAAAACCAAGAATGAAACAGGGAACATTACTACTTACCTTACAGAAAAAGTGTAGTATCCATGCTTCTGTAGGTTTTGAGAAACTGGTTCTAAAATATATATGAAAAGGCAAAGGAACTCAAAGAGCCAAAAGAATTTTCAAAAAGAACGACGTTGGAGGACTCACACTTCCTGTCCTGCGAGGCTCAAAATAGGTTTCAGATTTCCTGGGCCACCATCTTGGATTTCCTCCAACCAGATCCCTCCCCGTTCCTCGGGAAACTGTGCAACAATTTCATTGCAGGGCATTCATTGCACTATATTGTGTGACATGCTTCCTGAGAACACAGATGGCATCTTTTGTTCTTACACCCCCCCAGGATTTAGTAGAATGCCCCAAACAGAGAAGTTGGTTAATAAACATTATTTTGGATGGATGGATGGATGGATGGATGATGGTTTTGGAATCCTTTACCTGCTTACACCTGGGTGAGGCAGTGTGGTTTCTTAGATGGTTCCTACAGAAGGAACACTTAAACCGGGAAACCAGGAGACCTCCAGTTCTGCCACAAACTTGCTATATGACTTTAATCGAATTGCTTCCTTTTTCTGATCCTCAGTTTCACCGGGAAAATGTATGTGTTTTACTAGATGATCTCTAAACGTCATCCAGATTTAGGTTCTATTATCCTAAGACTAAGCAGATTCTTCTAGCCATGTCCAGTACATTTAGCATTTTATGGAATTGGCCTTTTAAAAGCTAAATTTAAGAGGTATATTCATTGAATGTTTCAAAGTGGTCAAACCAGCTGAGTACCTACAATACTCTATTCTTCTCAAAACCATTTGCATAACTCGAACTCAGTACCCTTTGAGCTCCTCTTGTAGGAAATGTACATGGCACTCAATGGGCAGTCACAACAGGTTCTCCGCATGGATAATTTGTCAGCCACAACAATGTCACCCTATAAACTGGCCCTAAATTCCATTTTCTGTTACTGATGGAAAGAGCTATGTGATAGGACTTTATGGGGTGCCTGGGGTTTGACAGACAGTCATGTGAGTGAAAGAAAAGGCCAAAGGTGGTCTCCTTTGGTATTTAAAATCATGGGTTCCCCAGTAAAACCTGGAAGTTCTTTTTGATGTGCTTTAACAAAGGAAAGAACTGCCTTTTTTTTTTTTTTTTTTTTTTTGCCTCTCAGTTTTAAAGACAATCTAGTTCAAAATTGTATTATTTCTCAGAGATCTTCTTAACACAGAAAAAAAATAGCTTGGTCTAATTGCAGAATTTTAGCTCCTTTTAAATTTTGACCAAGACACCACTCTATTTCTCATTCTGACTCCAACCACAAGAGATATGAACAGGACTCAGTGTTCACCATCCTTATCTGGGCCAACATGGTGATTTAAATCTAATATTTGGACACAGGCTGTTGCAATTACTTAATTATCCACCTTTGCAGTAATATTAGTCAGTTTTGCATTGGAACATTTTCCAGAATGCAAAACTGGAGGACCACAAAATCTCCTCATTTGCCATCCAAAAAAAAAACACAACCCTTGTTAATGGGGGAAAAAAAAAAAGAGTCATTCTTTAAGTGTTCTTTAGTGTAAAGAGTTGGCCATTTTTCCATTGGTTTTCTAGAAATCATTGTTCTTCTAGAAATGTTATCATTAAGAACATCTAGAGCCAGAAACTGCTTTTTATAAAGCATCTGTTTAGTGATTCTGCAAAATGTTTTTTCTTTCAGTCACTATCAGAAATTCTTAAACATTACTAAAAACACCTACAATTTTTATGCAAAAATATGATTGGGGTTTACCATTTCCCTTGTTTGATTTCTCACCAAGAAAGACAAAACTGGACACTAGGCTAAAATGGGGGAAAGAAAAGATGTCTTTCTCTGACTTTCAAGGGAGCTCACCAAGAGGCTATTAGAAATCAATGGAAATGCATTCATTGAAGGGTACAGACCCATTAAAGAATGCCTCTGTATGTATTTGGTTGGTGACCTGGGGACATATTTTCAGAAGTTCAATTCCAGGGTGCCTGGGTGGCTCAGTTGGTTAAGCAACTGCCTTCGGCTCAGGTCATGATCCCAGAGTCCTGGGATCGAGTCCCACATCGGGCTCCTGGCTCAGCAGGGAGCCTGCTTCTCCCTCTGACCCTCTCCCCTCTCATGCTGTTTCTCTCTCTCTCTCTCTCTCAAATAAATAAATAAATAAATAATCTTAAAAAAAAAGAAGTTCAACTCCAGCATACACGCCATACCAGGGGGGCCGAGAATTTAGCTGGAGAGCGAGGTGAGCTCCCCAGTGCATTCACATGCTAGCGCTCTCACTGACCAACTGCGGGCCTGGGTACAAATTAAGGGAGGGGAATTGGAATGTCTGGCTTCCTGGAAAATAAAAGGTCAGCGTGTTTATAAGCACCATCAAGCCTGGATTGCCCAGATCCACGGAAAGAAGCAGTGAAACTTGGAGGGTTTTCCCTGTCCCGTATTTTATTCCATTACCTTCCTTCTGTGCCAGTCTCCTCCTCTGGGAGGAAGTAGTCTGTGGACCCTGAGGACTGATCCAAGGAAGGATCCTTTTTGTTTTGAGGTGTCACCTAACAAACTCTGGATGCACCTTTGCATGTTACAGGCGTGGTCAAACGGTGATGTGAATGAATGAAAAAATAAAACAGGTTGGGTCTGGTCTCAGCAGAAATTCAGGAGGCAGAAGGTAGAGGGGATGGGGCCTGGCCATAGACCTAACACTTCAGCCCCTCAGTAGTCATTTCAGTTCCCCCCGACAAGGCATCCTTCTACACTTCCCAGTTAGGGAAAGGACATGGTGATGACATCCCTCACATCAATGTCATTGCTTCCCAAAGAGGCTCCGTTATTTCTCACCATCAGAACCCAAGCATCATCCCACCCCCTTAATAGAAAAGATAATCCCAGCAGGTAGGCAGATTCTGTACAAAAAAAATAATAAGATAGATGATTGATAGATAGATGGATAGTTGAATGAATAGATAATAGATAGATGGATAGATAGATAGATAGATAGATGATAGATAACAAAAAGAAGGAAGAAAGGAAAACAGTAATAAAAGGAATTGAATATTATGGCTTGCTGACATTGCCCATTGGGATTATAGAACATAAACCTTCTCCTATCTTGAGACTCTGTATTTCATCTTTGGCAAATCATGGAAGAACATATCCCTTCAACAAACACTTAGTATACTCCACTATTTCTAGAGTGAAATACCCCACAGGCTGTAGTCTGGCTTCATCACTAGGAGAGCTCTTCAAAAATACTTATTCCCAAAGCTCCTGACTCTATAAATCAAGGGCAAGACTAACGCCATCTTCTGCCCTGGGTAATTTTCCTGATCTGGGTAGTCTGAGAACCTCTGCTATAGGGCATGCAAAAGAAAGCCAAGCCATAGGGATTTCTGTCCCAGAGAAATGGAAACATGGTCCACTTCCCATTCTAACCCTAGTGCATCGAAGGAAATGCTAGAAAAAGACTGGGTGGCAGCCAGCGCTGAACCTAAGCTCAGCTACCTACTCACATGGACATCTTGGCCAAGCCACTTAAGCAGAGTTTTCTCAAGTCTAAAATGAGGCTACTAATAGCCTCTATTCCACGGGGTAGTTGAATGAGTGGAATAAAACACCACATATAAAGCACTTGGCACAGGACCTGGGACAAATAATGAGAGTTTTTAAAAATTGGACTATGTCGTTGGTATTCTTTTCACAGCCAAGTTAGAGGGGTCAGGCCCTATTCAAGTGTTGTGAAAGACAACAGAGAGGAGGTAAGTTTAGAAACTGATTACTAGTCAAGGGAAATATAATAGTCATAATAATAGTAACAGTTGGGGACTGCTCACTCTGTACTAGGCTCCGTGCTTGAGAGATTTTAATTTAATTTAATTTTTTACAGGGGGGTGGGGAGGGGCAGAGAGAGAGAGAGAGAGAGAGAGAATCCCAAGGAGGCTCCACACCCAGTAGAGCCCAACTCGAGGCTTGAGCACGAGTGGGAGGGTCAGAGGGAGAGAGAGAGAGAGAATCTCAAGCACACTCCACGCTGAGCATGGAGCCCACCATGGGGCTCTGTCTCACAACCCTGAGATCATGACCTGAGCTGAAATGAAGAGTCAGACGCTTAACCGACTGAGCCCCCCTGGGCGCCCCCATGCTTGAGAGATTTTAGAGAAACACTGTTATCAGTCCCAACCAGTAAGGTCCTCTTTCCAATGCCCCCATGGTGGCTCTTCTTTAGTTATCATAACTGGGGGCCAAACCAAGCTCTACCCAAGCTGAAGACAGAGCTTAGAAGCCAAGTAGGGACTTTGGCAGAACTGTGACACTGGGCTTGGCTTACCCCTGCTTTCTTGGTTGGTCACCTGGGCCTGACTCCAGACACTTCTCCTTCTTAACCGTGCTTGGACCTTGCCCTCCCTCCCAGGAAAGGACTGATACACTCAGTTCTGGGGTGCTGTAATTGTCACAGGACCCCCAGAGAGATCACCCCCCGCCATGGCCACCTGGAAATTTGCACATTTTCTGAGAACTGGAAGCTGGAAACCAAAGGGATTATCTCTGATTGAAGAACTGGGGACACTCACAGATCAGATGGGAAGGTGCCACCAGATGTGAGCCCGTCCATAGGAAGTGAGCACCTGCTGCCCCCAGGGCTCCAGCACTTCCCAGGAAGCCTCCTATCAGTGCCTCTCAGCCATTTTGTGATGTAGACAAGGAAGATGAAGCCGGTGGCTAGAGCCCAGAGAGGACGTAAGGGCCAAGAAGCCCGGTACTCCCGACATACAGAATGCATATACAGGTATCCCCTGCTCTTCGAAAGTTCCAGTTACACCACTTCGCTTTTACAAAAGACCTACATCAGTACCTGCTTTCAATACCCCCAAAGAAATCTGGAGAGGATTTTTGCTTTTACCAAAAAACAAAACAAAACAAAACAAAACAAAACACAAAAATTAGCATTCAGCGTTTGTTTTCCAGCAAGTGATTATAGAGGCAATGAACACCCGGAGCAGCCAGAAGGGCCCCGGCCAAGCTCCTTCCTGGAAACTACGCTCCACATCTCTGCGTCCAGCCCGCAGAGCTATGGACTGTGTCTGTGAGCATCTGTGCTTTATCCCGATCTATTTTGTGCACCCGTTAGCAAGATGTTAACGTTAAGGTCTCAGAAGAGCCTAAGAGAGATGATTTGTTGGGTTTGGAAACGGTCAAAATTTTTTCCATATAGGTTAATGGTAATTGCTTCTTTGCTTTACTGCATTTTGGTTTTGGAAAGTTTTCATAGGAATGTTCTGCTCTACTTTCAGATAGTGGGGATGCCTGTAATACATGAGCCACGGTGAGCAGTTGTACCAGCACTTCAGGCCCTTACAAGACTCCCCTGCAGCCCTCATCCTGTCCCTCTGATGAACTGTAGAGAAAAAGCAAGTCTCCAGGAGTTCTAGTGTGTCTTTCACCCCTCTCTAACACTGGCCCATCTCTGTTTTTAAGAACCACAGGTGGACCTATGGCTCAGAATCCTCAGCAAGCCACAGTATTCGGTTAGAACTTAATAGCAGATTTTGGTTTTATTTGCCATTGTACCTATTTCTTCTATTACCTTCTACTTATGCCAACTGATTTTCTGTCTGTGAAAGTGAATAAAACCTCCTTTTCAAAAAATGTTATTGAGTAAATAAATTGAGTGAGTCCACTAAAAGATAAATATTAACAATATGAGTAAGAGTCCATGTTCACAGATCTGACAAAACTTGGAAAAAATGATATACACACATGTTTTGATTCTAGAAACACCCACCCACCCACACACACACACACCAACCCAACCCACCACTCTACTGATAGAAAGCCAAGGCTAGGGCCAAGGTCACTTGCTTGCTGGTAGCAGAATTCATCCGGTGTTCATGCCGAACATGCAGCCAACTCTAAGATGTGAGCAACTGAGGAAATATGATGTCTGGCTCTCGTGGAGCGGAATGATGGGGCAGAGGAAGCAAAAGACAAAGGCCCTCGAGAGTCTAAAATCTGATCAACAGTGAGCCCGTGGTAGGAGTCTGTCTGCAGGATTAATTCCGCTTCAGGAGGCATAGTTCAGGGTAGGAGCTCAGCTAAACCCTCAAGTTCAGGGCGTTTTCCTTCTGCAGAGAATCTATCTATGGCTAAAATAGAAACATCTCAGATCCAGTCTCCATGGCTCAGTTGTTGGGCTTTAGGAAATAACATATGAATGTGTAAATGTGAACCGAAAGAACCAATAAAGGGCATCACTTCGTACCAGCAGAGATTCTTACCAAAAGGAACAATCACCAAACTGCACTGGACTAATCTTCAATAGTGACTCCCCATGGCAGAGAGAAGCCATAACAGTATTACACTGATTACTTTATCATTTCTCTTCACTTGGTGTTTGGGCTAGAGTTGACCTCCTGGGATTAAAGCATGGTTTCTCAAATTTTGGCACAATGGACATCTGGGGCCAGATAATTCTTTATTGTAGGAGACTGTCACGAGCACTGTAGGATGGGTAGAGGCATCTCTAGCCTCTACCCAGTAGATGCCAAGAGCAGCTCACCTCCCATCCCCCAGTTATGACCAAAAATATCTGCAGGCTTTGGCCAATGACCTGAGCGGAGGGCAGGGCAGTGTTGCTCCTGGTTGAAAACCACTGGGCTAACGTAATCCCAAGAGGCTCTTGGACAATTTAAAGAGAGTATAGTAGAAGTCTCAAGAGGGAAATATTGTACACCTTGGTTCTGGAGGATGTAGGAGCTCAAGAAAAGTATTAGAAAAACAAGAGTTTATACCACAGGACTCTCTGGATAGAAATATAAAGAGCCTGGCATACAGTCAGTGCTCAATATTTTAATTTCCTTGCCATGGTGGTGGTCTTTTGCATGTCTATTTTTTTCCTTAAGCTTTACAAAAGCATTGTGAACGGGTATATATTCATTTCAGAATTAGAAAGAGAAATTGGAGGGGGAAATTGAGGGAGAAAAACTTCTCTTATATAAAATGCTAAAAAAACAGGACTGTGGTGGGCATCGTGGCTTCCTTGCTTTGGTCAAGTCCTCCCCTTCTTCATCTGCGTATAGTGCTCACTTTTTCTTTGGGGGAAGAGACAGCTTAAGACACCTTACTCAGTCTTGGCCGCAGGGCAAGAATAGAATAACCAAGGCCAACCAAAGAGTCTTTCCTGAGAGTTTGGCTCTTGAGTAGAGGTGCATAGGGACAGGTGTTTTGAGTTTGACCATGTGCTGATAGCCCTCAAGAAAGAGGTCATAACTGAGATCACTAGAGATGTTCTGCATGTGGTCAGTAGGCCTCCCATAATCCCTTGTTCTTGCTCCTTGTTAATGAAGCTCAGTCTATTATTTGCAACCAAAGGACCCCATAATAAAGTCTTTAAAACTCGAAGAGTGAAACAAATTGAACCAGCTTCCTACAACAGGAGCTTTTGCAAATTAAATTCTATTCAACCAATCAGAAATATGTTAAGGTCAATGACATATACAGTGGAAGTAAATTTATTAAGTCTCAAGGGAACTTGAGGTGGGGGGAGGCAGGTAGTATAAATGCAAAAGAAGAAAAAATTAAATCAATATAGTCAGAACTGGACAATTATAGCATGCATTCTACACAAAAAATCACAAGGACATTATTCTACCTAGGTTGGGTATAGTCTTGTTCTTGTATTAGGGAGTAGAATTTGTAAATTTATACAGAATTGTTGCATCGTACAAGAACTGACATTGCTCAGAGTCAGCTAAGGAAGCTCGGTAGAGATAGAGAAAGAGAAAGAAAAAGAGAAATTGAAATAGGACAGGATGCCCCAGAAGTAGTGTGCAGTGGGCTTCATGAATCATTCAGCCCCTGCCAGCCTCAGCATCTTCATGCCCCACACGATATGAGCATCTTGCTCCAGGGTGACTTTATGTTTTTCACACACAGGCCCTAAACTACTTCACCTAATGCTCAGCTGACAGAGTGTGCTGTCTTCCAACATTGGAGGAAATTCTAAGAAGTTTGGATTTACTGAGAAAAGGTTAAAGAGTAACTAAATGTTTTGCTTTGAAACCATTTGGTTTTGGGGTTTTTTTGGTTGTTTTTTGTTTTTTTACATTTTACAGTCAGAACCCATGTCAGTTATTACTTATTTGTCCTGATGGAATGGTCAGAGTTGATATGTGCTCATATCTTGTTACGATGCAACTCTGCAAACCCAAGGCTGCTTGAAAGAAGAGCTGATTCTCTGCCTTGGTCTCTTTTTCTGGCCTTGGAAGTGGGGAGTGGTGGACCACCAACTCCCCGGAAGCAGCCTTCAATTAATAGCAGACAGGAAGTCGGTAGATGAACATGGCTTCCTTGCCTTCCAGAAGCCTTCACTCTGAATTGAGTGTTCTGCTCTCACTTCCCAAGTTCTCAGTGGGAGTGAGTCCCATGTATCTGCGGTGACAACTTCTCCTTTACTTGACTGCCTACCCTTCCCTGTCCCACTTATAAACCATGTGCTCTCAAATTCTTATCTTGGGATCTACTTCGGGAAGAACCCAAAGAACCCAATACCAAGACTCCTGGTATTTTTAACATCTATGACTGTCACCTCGCTGCTATGCTCCAAAAAGAACTTAGTCATTTTTCAGGGTCAAAATCCATCCAGCATTGCCCACCAGGTCATCTTCTCAAATAGAAACCATAGACATGCTTACAGCCTAGGAGCTTTCTGAGGGCCTGCAAAATGTTTGAGACCCAAAACAAAAGGCCCTGGTTCCAAAATATCAAGAGAAATCTGCAAAACCAAATGTCATGTGTGTTTGACTAAATGTCTACAAAATGTAGTCTGAGGTCAACTGGTCAACTGGTCAACCACACCTCAAACAGATTCATGTGCTGTTCTAGATGAATTATAATGAATGCGGGGTGTGGGTATTTTCAAGTGCATGCTAAGAAGGAGGGCAGAGTGGGAAAAGCGGGCTCCTGGACAATGAACGTTACCAAACAAGTCCTGGGGGTTGAGACTAAAATCCTCATGCCCAGGATGATACTCAGACTCTTCAAAACAGAGGCAAACATGTCTCTCCTGCTCACCCTGCCTCCCGCCCCCTCTCCCCTCCCCTCGAGGTATAGATCACTATCTGCAGACAGAAATCTTTTCTGGGGAGAAGGTGTTGCCAATGTTCAGAATCCAATATTCGCCCTGGCTTTGTTCTGCCTTTGCAGGAATCCATACTTCAAAGCAGTTCTCAGGGACTCACAATCTTCCTGGCCGGATGCGGACACCACTGGCCCCTCCCCCACATTAGCTTGCACTCCAAATGTGACTCAGAGGCTGGTGAGGCTCAAGGGGATCAATGACAGCTCCAATCAAAGCCACCCAGATAGGCAGCGCGCTGACCGCTCCTTGATATAAAAGGTGTTTTATTTCTCATCCCTTTATTTTTGTCACTGAAAGAATGCTTCCCATGTGTGGATTAATTAAAGTGTAAACATTAAATATTGATTGATGCATTATCAGCGTGGAGCAGTGGCCTTCCGTCTGATTGATTCCTGCAGTGATTTATTGTCATATTTGGGGAGTCATTTCGCTTGATAACCAAGAGGGATGGCCTGCCTCCCCCCGCCACACTGGTTCCACTCTCCCCCCCTTCTCCCCGGCACCTCCTCTTATTCTTCTAGGTGACATCTGAGTTCTAATAACTAAAACATCTTCATCTTACTGTCGAGAGAAAAGTGTGTGGCCTGACATTTGTTTTGTGTATGTGTATGTGTGTGTGTCTCCCAGGTAATTATCAAATCAATTAACAACTTAACACTGAAAATAACAAATCTACCAGCTTCTATGGGATAGTTCTGATTAGCAGAGCTTGCCCCTACAGAGTGCCAGGAAATATAATTATGAGCCAGAAGGGGGGACGAATATAAAAGGAAACAAAGAGAGGAAAAAAAAGCCCACAGTTCCAGTCTCGTCATGTCTCTGAGGTGCGTTTCACTGTGGAACTGGAAAGTGAGGGGGAAATAAAGTAATAATTCATATTTGTAATCTGTCCTGAGTCTCTATAGATAGGAATTAGCATATACCACATTGCATCAGATTGACCTGCACCAAATTACTATTTGTACAGGTCAAAAGCAATCAAATGTGACAATTTCACATGGCTCAACTTTTTATATTTAAATTCCCTTCTGAAGGAGGATAGGGGGGTTACTGTTTACCCTCTTTTGTTCCCCAATGAGAAAATTGGCACAAAAGGGGTAAAGCCACATAGAACCACCATTTAGTTTGAGTGTGGGCATAAACTGGGCATTAATCCAAATGCTTTATATAATTTCCTCATGGGAAACTTACCACAGCGCCATGGTCTGAATGTTTGCCCCCTCCCCAAATGTATCCATTGAAATCCTAACCTGCAAGATGATGGTATTAGGAGGTAGAGCCTTTGGGAGGTGATTAGGTTGTGAGGGTGGAGTCCTCATGAATGGGATTAGTGCCTTTATAAGACAGGCCCCAGAGAAATCCTTTCTGCCATCCCCCTTCCACCAATGAGAAGTCAGCAGCCCATGAGAGGGCCCCCACCTAACCTGACCACACTGGCACCCTGGTATTGGACTTGGAGCCTCCCAAACTCTGAGAAATAAACGTCTGCTGTTTACAAGCTCCCCAGTTCATGATAGTTCGTTACAGCAACCTGAACAGACTGACGGGTAAGGCAGTATGATTTTACCCACTTTACAGATCAAAAACACAAACAATAGAACTACCATGTGATCCAGCAGTCACACGGCTGGGTATTTGCCCCAAGAATACGAAAACACTAATTTGAAGGGGTATAGGCATCCCTGTGTTCATTGCAGCATTATTTATAGGAGCCAAATTATGGAAGTGTCCATCGAGAGAGGAACAGATAAAGAAGATGTAGTATATAGATATATGATGGAATATTATGCAGCCATAAAAAAGAATGAAATCTTGCCACTTGCAACAACATGGATGGATCCAGAAAGTACAATGCTAAGCCAAATAAGCCAGTCAGAGAAAGACAAATACCATATGATTTTATTCATATGTGGAATTTAAGAAACAAAGCAAACGAACAAAGGGAAAAAAAGAAACAAACCAAAAAACAGACTCTTAACTATAGAGAACAGATGGTTACCAGAGGGGAGGTGGGGGAGGGATGGGGGAAATAGGTGATGCGGAGTCAGAGCACACTTATCACAATGAGCACTGAGTAATGTATGGAATTGTCAAATCACTGTGCTATACACCTATAACTAGTCCAACACTGTATGTGAACTATAGTGGAATTAAAAAAAAAAAAAAAAAGACGGGCGCCTGGGTGGCTCAGTCATTAAGCGTCTGCCTTCAGCTCAGGTCATGATCCGGGGTCCTGGGATCGAGCCCTGCATCAGGCTCCCTGCTTGGTGGGAAGCCTGCTTCTCCCTCTCCCACTCCCCCTGCTTGTGTTCCCTCTCTTGCTGTGTCTCTTTCTGTCAAATAAATAAAAAAACTTAAAAAAAAAAAAAAAAGACAAAAAACCTGGGGCGCCTGGGTGGCTCAGCCGTTAAGCGTCTGCCTTTGGCTCAGGTCATGATCTCAGGGTCCTGGGATCGAGCCCCACATCGGGCTCCCTGCTCGGCCAGGAGCCTGGTTCTCCCTCTCCCACTCCCCCTGCTTGTGTTCCCTCTCTCGCTGTGTCTCTCTCTGTCAAATAAATAAAATCTTTAAAAAATAAAATAAAATAAAATAAAATAAAATAAAATAAAATAAAAAAAGACAAAAAACCCAACAGAAACAACAATGCAAAAGAAAACAAGGCTTCAAGAGGGCAAATAAGCCAGTGGAGACCCCATTGGACACACAAGTCTAAAGGCGCCATCTCCCCTGCACTGTGTCTGGTTTGAGGCACCCACCGGTCAAGGGGAGACTCCCAGACACCCCAGAGCCCTGACTCCAGTCAGTGGTGTATAGGAACCAGCAGCTCCATGCATGGGTGGAAGCCTTAGACTTGGAAAACTTCCTGTGTCTTGGTTCCTTCCTCTTGGCAGGAGAAAAAGTGCTGGCACTGCCCAGAGCAGTGTAGAAAAAAAAAACATCTCGAAAGGGGTGTTTGACCCAATTCTCTAAGTTGCAGTTCTGAGCTGGAGTCCAGAGTCAGGTGCTATTTAAAGAAAGGGTGTTGGCAGTCTTCTTTGTTCCAGCCCAGATGGGATTTTC
This sequence comes from Halichoerus grypus, assembly GCF_964656455.1. Classification (NCBI taxonomy): domain Eukaryota; kingdom Metazoa; phylum Chordata; class Mammalia; order Carnivora; family Phocidae; genus Halichoerus; species Halichoerus grypus. The sequence continues at coordinate 31,539,494 of NC_135726.1, forward strand.
CAGTGGTCTTCTCTGTCTGGTTGATGTCCTCAGGGAGATAGGAGTCTGGTTTCCTACTAGTCATCAAATTAACTGTCAAATGGAACTAGAAAAGGAAGCTGGCACACTGTTGCCCCTCTACCTCCCTCTGGTCCCCTGGAAATTCCCGTGGGTGGCTGAGGGTCCTCCCTCCCCATAGGACCTTGCATATTACACTCCGGTCTCCAGGTCCTCCTTGATGCCATTATCATATGGTACAAATTGCATCACCAAGCAAGATGCCTCTTCACATGATCAAGGATCTGCTCTCCACAATCCCCTTCATCTTCCTTGATTGGTGCTTTTGCAAAGGGGACGTAGATAAAACATTATATTATAGAATGGCTATATCCTCTAGAAAGCTTCATACTCTGCATCAGGCACTATATAATTGTAAATTATTGATTAATGGAAAATGTATCACTTTTGGAAAATCTCCTGGTAGAAACATATCCCACTATCCTAAGACTATTCCATGAAAAAATTCAGGTGGAAACTTTCCTTCCTTCCTGTGTGTGTGTATGTGCATGCACACTTGTGTGTGTGTGTGTGTGTGTGTTGGTAGTGGTGGTGGTGTTTGTTTTCCAGCTTCTTGAGTTGAATATTCAGTTCATGGATTTTCAATCTATGTTTTGATAAATCCCTTTAAGGCTATAAATTGTTCTCTGAGTACTGCTTTAGCTACATCCCATAGGTTCTGGCACACGGTGCCATTAATTTCTAAATAGTTCAACTATTTCAGTTTAGACTTCTTAACCTAAGAGTTTATTTGGAAAGGTGCTTTTACATTTCTAGAGAGAAAGTTTGTAGCACATTTTCTAGAAATATTATCTACGGTAGTAGCTAAATATCCTTCAGTTGTTCTTTTCAAATCAATTTCATAGCTCTTGAAATTCAAAGATCCAGTAAGAGGTAAATGGCATTATCCCAATTCTGTAAGGTAGAGCTGGTGTCACTGGCATGCTAGATGGATAAAGTCCATAGGGGATAGGTAGTTCTTCCAAAGCCACAGAGCAGAGAAGGGACACACCTTAAGGCCTCTTGGCACCTAGTGGAGTGCTTATCCCTACCACATTCAGTCGTGGAGCTTGAACTCACGACCCCAAGATCAAGAGTCAAATGCTTTTCCGACTGAGCCATCCAGGCACCCCCAGTTCTGGCTCTTGATAAAGTTTATTTTCTCGACAATATTTATTGAAAATCTAGGATATGCTGGGCACTCTTCTAGGTGTTGGGAGTGAGGTGATGAACAATATAGGCTAAAATCTTTGCCCTCCTGTGCGATTGGGGGAGTTTACTTTCAGGATAACGAGGCCATAGATATGACAACAGGATCTGGAAATAGCAGAGGACCCTGGAAGTACAGGGGAACTGCCACTGCAAAGTCAGGGAAACAGCAAGTCCTCATCTACCGGGGTCCCAGGAATTCTTGCCAGTTTCCTTCACCTCTTCCTGCGTAGCGCTCAGGGTAGAGGTAGCGCAGCCATGCATTGCTTCTCTCCAGAGTCACCCAAGACGTGCCTTTTTCCAGCCCCCCGACATCTGCTGAGCCCTTATCACTCCAGCCACAGGGCGAAGAGCTTGCACCTAGGATGCCTTTTCATTTAATCCTGAGATTTCCACCAAGTTTACAGGTGAGCACACCAAGGCTCAGACAAGTGAACTCACCCAAAGCTGGTATCTGACTCCAAGACCAGTGCTTAATCCAGGACCCCAAGGTTTTGGGTCTTTGTGGTTTTTTTGTTTGTTTGTTGTTTTTTGTCTTTTGTTTCTCATCAGAAGGAGCCTATGGGGAAGAATTTGCAGAATTTCAGTTGGTCTACTGGCTTCTGTTACCAACACGTGCGAATCTTGTTCTACCTTGTTGCTGACATCACTGTCATCCCGTCAGTGGGATAATCATTGCTATTGCTGTCTGAGCACCCAGGGGCTGTGCTAAGCACAGGATGGGGCCTGAACACGGGGACTCTGGAATGGAGGTCCTGGGTTCAAGTGCTGGCTCTGCATCTTATCACCTGGGGAGGGTGGCCTTGGGCTTAGTCTCATACTCACTATTGCACAGGAAGTCGAGCTGCAAAACTCATGTTATCCTGCCTCCCAGAGGCTGGTCATGGCCTTCAAACAGAGTCCTTGAGAAAAGAATTCTAACCTCCTCGGGGTTGCACACAGTTCTGTAACTCTTAAAGCCCATGGATATTAAATGCACCTGAAAAGTCCAAAGTCGTAGAGGGAACACATTTTGCATCAATAGGCAAAGAGGAAGAAAGGAGACACACAGACACTTTGGGATCACAGGTGGACCTGGGGAAACCAGAAGCCAAGTTTTCTTGCCAGGCAGATCATTCCTTCCTGGGAGTCAAATGACTTAAGGAGGGGTCCCTAGAAGCCCAGCCCAAGACAGGAATCTGAATGCCCACAATGTGTTGGGGGTGTGCTCACGGGAGGGAAAGAAACAGGCCAGAGAAATGAAAGGTCTGGGCAAGATTGTGATCTGGAGCAAGGTCTACATGTGGCCTGCGGATGTGAGGACTCTGAATGGGGAACTGCCTCTTAGGGCTGTCTTCCCATTGGGGCTAGCCACTCACCGGCCATGGGCTGCTCAGGGAAGGCTGGCTATAACTCTTCAGGAAAGGTGAAAAGGTGGCACGGGCAACCAACACTCTCAGTGGCTGGAGAGTGGCTGCCCTGACCCAGAAATGGGGATCAGGACCAAGCACCAGCTCCGTGTGGACATGGAGCTGGTGTGTGTACGCATTACTGAAGGACCTTCTGGGACGGCACACGGGTACTTTATCACTGATGCTAGAATTGCCAGCTTAGGGTAATAATAAAAAAGAGACTACTTTTAGTTGGCATTCATTTTCTCTCTCTCTCTCTCTCTTTTTAAGATTATTTGAGAGAGAGAAAAAGAGCATGTGCACGCATCGTGTGAGCTGGGGGAGGGGCAGGGGCAGAGGCAGAGGGACAAGAAGACTCCTTGCTGAGCACCAAGCCCGTGGTGGGCTCGAACCCACGAACCTGAGATCACTACCCCAGCTGAAACCAAGAGTCAGCTGCTCAACCGACTGGGCCACCCAGGCGTCCCTGGTGTTCATTTTCAAATTCTGTGCAGTCAACCCCCCGGATTGTATGCACACCACCCCTGGTGCACATTTCCACACCAGGGCTTCCTGGGCAGTGGAGAAGCCAGGCAGCCCTTTGCAGAAATGACCAGGAGGTGTTCCATGGTGTTTCATGCTGTTCTGGCCTCTGTTTTTTACCACCGCCCAAAAGGAGTTGCCCTGAGAACCCACGAGGGCCTGATAGGTCTCCCCCATCCTCACCTCTGCCTTCTCCTCCAATAAGAGAACAGGATTTCTGTCCCCAGGAAGAATCATTCAAGTCCCACCCAATCCGACTGCTTCACTCTTACTTATGAAAGCCATAAAATCAGATACCCCCCATTTCTGACCTCTGAAGACATGGGGGTTGAGAGAGTATCATCTGATCTCAGCATTCAACAGGTTCAAAAAGAATGTCCAGATGGCTCCAGGATGATCTCTATCAGAAGACACAGAACACTGGATGGTATATTCTTACAGACGTCACCCAAGGATGGATGACTCCTTCATCTCAGGAAGGAAAAATCTGACGTCCCAGGGAGTGTCCCTCCCCCTAAGGACACATTGCAGACAAACTCACTGCAAATTGTCACTGCATTTGTTATTTTATGTTATTTTATGTTATTTTATTTTATTTTATTTTATTTTATTTTATTTATTATGTTATGTTAATCACCATACATTACATCATTAGTTTTTGGTGTAGTGTTCCATGATTCATTGTTTGCATATAACACCCAGTGCTCCATGCGGTACATGCCCTCTTTAATACCCATCACCAGGCTAACCCATCCCCCCACTCCCCTCCCCTCTGGAACCCTCAGTTTGTTTCTCAGAGTCCATAGTCTCTCATGGTTCGTCTGCCCCTCCGATTTCCCCCTCTTCATTTTTCCCTTCCTACTATCTTCTTTTTTTGTTGTTTTTGTTTCAGAGGTACAGGTCTATGATTCAACAGTCTTACACAATTCACAGCACTCACCATAGCACATACCCTCCCCAATGTCTATCACCCGGCCAACCCATCCCTCCCACCCCCCCCCACCACTCCAGCAACCCTCAGTTTGTTTCCTGAGATTAAGAATTCCTCATATCAGTGAGGTCATATGATATATGTCTTTCTCTGATTGACTTATTTTGCTCAGCATAATACCCTCCAGTTCTATCCACGTCGTTGCAAATGGCAAGATTTCATTCCTTTTGATGGCTGCATAATATTCCATTGTATATATATACCACCTCTTCTTTATCCATTCATCTGTCAAAGGACATCTTGGCTCTTTCCTTAGTTTGGCTATTGTGGACATTGCTGCTATAAACATCAGGGTGCACGTACCCCTTCGGATCCCTACATTTTTATCTTTGGGGTAAATACCCAGTAGAGCAATTGCTGGGTCAAATGGTAGCTCTATTTTCAACTTTTTGAGGCCTCCATACTGTTTTCCAGAGTGGCTGCACCAGCTTGCATTCCCACCAACAGTGTAGGAGGGTTCCCCTTTCTCTGCATCCCTGCCAACATTTGTCATTTCCTGACTTGTTAATTTTAACTATTCTGACTGGTGTGAGGTGGTATCTCATTGAGGTTTTGATTTGGATTTCCCTGATGCTGAGTGATGTTGAGCACTTTTTCATGTGTCTGTTGGCCATTTGGATGTCTTCTTTGGAAAAATGTCTGTTCATATCTTCTGCCCATTTCTTGATTGGATCATTTGTTCTTTGGGTGTTGAGTTTGATAAGTTCTTTATAGATTTTGGACACTAGCCCTTTATCTGATATGTCATTTGCAAATATCTTCTCCCATTCTGTCAGCTGTCTCTTGGTTTTGTGGACTGTTTCTTTTGCTGTGCAAAAGCTTTTTATTTTGATGAAGTCCTAATAGTTCATTTTTGCCCTTGCTTCCCTTGCCTTTGGCGATGTTTCTAGGAAGAAGTTGCTGCGGCTGAGGGCAAAGAGGTTGCTGCCTGTGTTCTCCTTTAGGATTTTGATGGACTCCTGTCTCACATTGAGGTCTTTCAACCATTTGGAGTCTTTTTTTGTGTGTGGTGTAAGGAAGTGGTCCAGTTTCTTTCTTCTGCACGTGCCTGTCCAATTTTCCCAACACCATTTGTTGAAGAGACTTTTTTCCACTGGACATTCTTTCCTGCTTTGTTGAAGATTAGTTGACCATAGAGTTGAGGGTCCATTTCTGGGCTCTCTATTCTATTCCATTGATCTATGTGTCTGTTTTTGTGCCAGTACCATACTGTCTTGATGATGACAGCTTTGTAGTAGAGCTGGAAGTCCGGAATTGTGATGCCGCCAGCTTTGCTTTTCTTCTTCAACATTCCTCTGGCTATTCGGGGTCTTTTCTGGTTCCATACAAATTTTAGGATTATTTGCTCCATTTCTTTGAAAAAAGTGGGTGGTATTTTGATGGGGATTGCATTGAATGTGTAGATTGCTCTAGGTAGGATTGACATCTTCACAATATTTGTTCTTCCAATCCATGAGCATGGAACGTTTTTCCATTTCTTTGTGTCTTCCTCAATTTCTTTCATGAGTATTTTATAGTTTTCTGAGTACAGATCCTTTGCCTCTTTGGTTAGATTTATTCCTAGGTATCTTATGGTTTTGGGTGCAATTGTAAATGGGATCGACTCCTTAATTTCTCTTTCTTCACTGCATTTATTTTTAAAAGGATCCCTAGAGGCGAGAGGGCTGAGGGCTGCCTTCTCACACTGGGCCAAGGGGCCCCTCTAACACACGCATTAATTCAGAGACAAAGGGACACCAGAGAGTGGCCTGTGTGACTGAGGGGGCCCAGAGTTGTCACAGAGCAGGAACCGGATAAGGAATGCAGAAACAATACGTTTGAAAGGCGGGTAGGGCTTTATGGAAACGGACTTTATACGAAAAGCCACAAGAATCTCCTTTTACACAAAAGCTGTATCTGTAACAAATTGCCGGTCTCTTTTTCACTGTCCAGGAGAAATGATTAACTGAAAGAAAAAGCCTCTAATATTTTACCTTGTTCTCCTCCCCCCAGCATGACACAAAAGACGTCCTTATCACCCAAGCGCCATAATTCTACTTGGACTTGGACCCTCTTATCATGCAAGCTTACCTAGTGTTCCAAAAATGAGGGTCTAGAAGAGAAAACAGCATCCTTTTCTTCTATGAAAATGGCTTTCCCATTTTTTTCAGTCAACAAGCGGGAGCCATCTCCTTATGTTGGTGTGTTATTTCCTGAAATTGAATATAATGGGTTTAGAAAAGTTTGGGGGGCGGGGAAGAGAGTTTTGAAGTTTCCCAAATGCCCACCATCTCCATAACCACTCAAATCAGGCTATTTTTTTGTAATTCCTTTAAATTAAATATCTTTGATAATAAATGCAAATCAGGGAACAATAAATTATAACTTCTAGGCTGACCAGTGACTAATTATATATATTATAATTAACTCCAGTTTCCAACACAAGGTATTTATCTTAATAATCAGCCCATATACATTAGCATATCTTAAAGGGCTTTGTGAAACAGGCTTTTCCATCTGAAGAGCCGGCTGAGCTTCCTCCCCTGGACTCTGAAAGGGTGCAGATTCAAAAGAGAAGAAATTACTTTAAAAAGAAGTTTGGGCTAAATATAAGTTGAGAAACTCAGATTATAGGCATAAAACCCCGACTTGAAAATATTTATCCTAAATACACCCTCTGACCATCACTAAAGAGCCTTCAGATTCTAAAAATCTATAATTGCCACGAATCCTGTTCAAAATATCTTTAACCCTGCAAGGATCTTAAAATGCCACCGTCAAAATTTGGGGTTAAGATTCGAACTTTCTCGAAGGAGACAGATTTTTCAGAAGCCTCTGACCACGTTCTTTGAAAACCATCAAGGAGAGCCCACTTTGGGGGGTGTCAAGACAAAAAAAAAAAAAGCCTGCCACCAATTTCATTCCTATGCCTGCCTTCCGTTCATTCTAGAAACTTAATTCCTTCTCTGACCCACAGGCAGCTGAGCTCTTGGGATCGTCAGCCAGGCAAGGAGGGCCTGCATGGGGTTTCTGGAGCCCAGTTATCTGCCTGGGTTTTTCTGAGAGTGGAGTTTTTCTTTCCAGATTTGCTACGGAGTTCGGGGGTTACTCAAAGTGCACCCGAGAAGAGGAAGCGGTTCCAAGATGCTCCCTCTCTCTGCCTGCAGCCTGCCTTTCTTAAAGACCATGCGAGCCTCCTCCTAAGGCTTTTTCTCCGTCGCTCAGGAGTCTCTGGGGTGAGCAGTTAAGCCTTTTGATACAGCTGGTAATCCCAGCTCTGGCCATTATCTGTGCATTTTCCAACTGTCCCTGGGTAATTGTCCAAGGGACTTAGACAAGTCGGACCAGCCAAAGGCACCACGAAGGTCAAACCGCAATAGAGCATGCCCTGATTTTATCCAGGAGATTGATGCGCAAATCACCTTGATTTCGATTTGGCACCAGGGTTATAAAATGCACTCGCAATCGCCGATAACATGTAAGATCAGGCCCAAGCGTGGGACACTGTATTTTACACCCTCTGTGGAGTTTTCCCTAATGCAACCATAAATCAGCCCGCAAAGCAGGGCATTCGGTCCATGCTAATAGAGACAACAGCCAGAAACCCAGGGTGCGTGGGGGATGGAGACATTTTGGGAACTTGGGCCGAGCTTGAAATCTTTAGCCTGTATCAGGGCCACCCGGATGTCAACTTCAAGGGGAACAGAGCACAGCAGGGGCTTTGGGGGAAGCCACAGAGGAAATCAGGGTCACCCAGGGAGACGTGCATGCCCATGTCCCCATGTGTGCATAAATGTATGTTTCTGGGCCCTTGAGCAGAGATTCAGAATCTTCAGGGAGGAGAAAAAGGAACAAAATAGAAGGCAAAATAAAAAAAAAAAAAAATAGAAGGCAAAATAAAAAAAAAAGAAGGCGAAATCTTTCTGATGCACACATTTGAGTGTGGAAAAGAGAATAAAATATTGTAAGGAGGGAAAAGAAGCAGTCCCAAACCGAAAACCACACAGTTCGTAATCACTTTCGGCAGTAACTACGATATCGTTCCTCTGGTATCTTTCCTGTCTCCCCCAGGAAAGGTTAGCATCAAATTAATTAAAAAAAAAAAAAAAAAGACCGACTTTACTTTTTAAAAACTCACCAGCACCAGTCACGGTAGTTTATGTAACCATTTTGTAAAGCATCCTGAGCAGGAGGTTTCACTGATCTTGGGATGTTGAACTCAGTATCAGAAAAAGAAAGAAGCAGCTTGTCCTCCAGGCCCATCTTTCCCTTGGCATGGTGGCTGAAGTTCAGACCCCAAATCTGTTTATGGAAACTGCTCTGCTCCCCCAATCTTCCTTCCCTCCCTGACCCGCACCCCCCATTCACCTGTGGGAGTCCAGGCCAGCAGGCACCTGGCCTTGCTCTGTGTGGGCCATGGGGAGGGAGGGGGCAATGTCTACCATGCCTGATGGGGAGCTGTATAGAAAGAAAGAAAGAAAGAAAGAAAGAAAGAAAGAAAGAAAGAAAGAAAGACAAAGATTGGGGGAAAAAAAAGAAGTAATTACTTGTGGGTTTTTTTCTGCCATTTTTATTCTTCTAGAGCTTTAAGACGTCTCCCTCCCTGTCAAGCAAGTAAGCAGACATCTAATGAAAATAATTCCTCTGCTTGGGGTGCTCCCAGTTAGCTCTCTTCCCCAAGTGAAACAAAAACCAGCAGACTGAATTTACGGGAAAAATGGACTCCACTTAACACAACCAAAATTCCCTTAAATTTGAAGAAATGCTGCTTCCAATCCCTACACATATTTAAGCCTTCTGTAAAGTCTCACATTTGTATTCCTGAATGCCATTTAAGAGTGAACATGATTTGGGTTGGGAATTGAAGAAACTAGACAAACCCAGAGCCCTGGTACTTGTAAATAACCCCGGAGGGCGGCGTTGGCCAGGCTGGAAACCTGCTTCTCAGCAGACTATCATTCCAAGTTTTATTTTCCTTTTAATTAAAGCAGAAAACACACACACACACACCATTTCTTTTTTAACAATCCTTTCTCTAGTGATATCCTATCAAGGTAGGAAAATAAGTCACTAAGTGAAAATTTTGCATGGAGGTTAGAAAGGGGGAAGAATCCTACAAATTCTTAAGACTCCCGAGTCTTGAAGGTAATTTATGTTTTTGATATCTGGCTTCATTGTATCCAAATGAAACTCTCGGACAGTTTTATACAGTTGAAACAGACACGAAACAAAACAAAAAGATAAGAAAGGAAGCTCCCTGCTGCGCCCTCGCTCGGAGGTCACCATATCAACCTGAAATAACCAAGAAAGAAAGAGAGAAAGAGAGAGAGAGAGAGAAATCACATTCTCCTTCCAAGAGGCAAACGCTATGCTCAGTGATCAGGGAAAAATCCAAACCCCTTTCCTGCACTGGGCTCCCCTTTCTTCCTGTCACTCTCCTGCGTAAGGTGAACACTTTAGGGGCTTCTGTGGGCAGACCGAACCACCTCAAACCCACGAACAATTTTCTTACCGAGGGGTCCCTCCCTGACACAGCAGAGCAGGTGCACAAAAAGTTCTTCCTTCGGCTTCCAGACCACAGGGATCTTTCTGGATGGTACCGCCCAGAGAGTACAGACAGAATCCCGGGGAGCAAGCCCAGGTGGAGAAAGCCAGGCTGGCCCAGTACCAGGCCCAGAGCTCCTGCCCTCGGCACCCGGGGAAACTTAGGCAGCCTCGTGATTCCCTAGCTGAGGGCTAGGAGGCTGACCTCCTTGTAAAATGTGTCAGCTAGAGCCGGAGAAGGTGGTGGGGTGGGGGTGGGGGTACCTCCTTTGAGGTGGTGGGCGGGAGGCAGAGGGGGATGTGTGAGATAGATCCTGGAGACCCCCCCCCCCAAGCAGGATGGGATTCACTGTGTGGTCTTCATCTCCTCCTAATCGACGTCTCCTCAGGGGAGTTGGGGGGCCTGATCTAACCTAGTCTGGTCACTTACGGTGAGCCCTGAGGCCTTGGGAGTTAACCTGTCAGGGTCTCCTTCCTGGGAAAGGCAGTGATGACCTTGTACTTCACAGTGCAATTCTGATGAGCAGCCTGGACATCCTGGAGGCTTGGCCACCAGCAAGTTCTGTGACAGGGCGGCAGTGAGTCCGTCCCACACCTCTACCCACAACTGAGGGAAGAAGTGGTTCCTACTGGGACCACTGAGATTAGGCCAGCTGACTGAGATACTGCTTGTGGAATCCTTAGCCCAGTGCCCGGCACACAACAAAGTCCAAGGAAAACAAGCTTGTTTGCATGTGTGTTTGCTTTCAAAAATATTATCCTTGGGGCACCTGGGTGGCTCAGGTCATGATCCCGGGGTCCTTGGGTCGAGCCCCTCAGCGGGGAGTCTGCTTGTCCCTCTCCCTCTGCCACTCCCCCGATTTGTGAGCTCTCTCTCTCTCTCAAATAAATAAGATCTTTTAAAAAAAAATATGATCCTTGGGGCGCCTGGGTGGCTCGGTCGTTAAGCATCTGCCTTCGGCTCGGGTCATGATCCCAGGGTCCTGGGATCGAGCCCCGCATCGGGCTCCCTGCTCAGCGGGAAGCCTGCTTCTCCCTCTCCCACTCCCCCTGCTTGTGTTCCCTCTCTTGCTGTCTCTCTCTCTGTCAAATAAATAAATAAAATCTAAAAAAAAAAAGGTCCTTAAGAATAGGCAGAGTTGGGGGAGGAATTCAACCTATTTGAGGGTCACAGAAGGCTCCCTCCTAAGAGGGTCTCTAACACAGTCAGGAGACACATCAGTCCCAAATGAACTCAGTCAATGCCAGTTGTTTGCTTAAAAAGGTTACCAGATCAAACGGGGGGCTGGGGGGTGGCGGGGATGCAAGGTCAAGAAAATACACACAGACTTAGTCATCCCTTCTGGGGAGGAGACCTCAAAATGGCAGGTATTGGGGATCAGAGAAAAGGCAACTTTTGAGGGGGGCTTTGCAAACGTATAAGGTGAGCGACAACAGAGTGGAGCTCGCAAATGGCCCACGGGGTCCTCGAGGCTCGCCTTCAACTTCCAGTGACACCTTCACCCAGAGATTCCAGACGGGCTGCATCAGAAACCGCCATGGGAGGGGTGGGGAAGGAGCATTAAATTCAGGGACGATGAAGACCCTGGTGACATCGAAGTAGCATTTCTGACTCAATACATCACCACCCACCTTGTTTTATTCTCTCAGCCCAACTAACTAGATCAGGCCCCTAAGTGGGCATTAGAAAATCCCATCCTCGCATCGAAGAGTTAATATGGTATCTTTACGGATATTATATTTAGGCTCTTAGATTCTTATTAGGAATTCAAAGCACTGGTGTGGGCGGGTGAGGGCTTGGGGAATTTAAAGAAGCACACGGTGACTCGCGTGGATAGAAACACGGATGTCAGCACGGCACAAACCAGGCCAGGAGCTTCCACTCTTGCCGCTTCCGTGCTGCCCATGAAGCAGGCCCGCCCGCAAGGATCAGAGGGCCCAAGAGCCTGCCAGACGCTTCCAGCTCCCTGTGCTAGCATCCGCTTGCTCCCATGCACACCTCTGCACCCGTCAGAGTGCGCTCGTGTGTCCTGCTGTCGCTGTCCCTTCTCTCTGGCATCTTCCCGTCCCTCCTCTGTCTCTCTCTGCCCCCAGGACTCCCCACCTCCCACAGACACCATTCCTGATAATTATAGTTTATTGATTCTCTTGCGTTTGCCGCCCCTGGCGTCGTGTTCTTCATCCCGGCCGGGGCACCTTCTCGTCCATCACAGCCTGCATTTCTCAGGAGGCTAAGTGCTCCGGGTTCCAATCCGGAGAGAGTGAGAGAAAGCTCTTGCATCGACCGAGGCCGGGGAGCGGTGGGGGGGGGGGATCCCTCAGAGGTGGGCCTGGCCCCCTCCCCCACGCCCAGCCCTCCACCCCCACCCCCACCTCCCCCAGGCCCTGGAGGCTTAGTCGAGGGGAGACCTTTGAAATAAGAATCATAGCAGTAAATGTGTATTGACACTTACCACATGCGGGGCAAGTCGCAAGTGCTGCTCTTAGGCACAGTGTCCACATCCTCCCAAGTCCCTCCTACTCATCACTACACAGGACCCTCGCCCAGAGAGGTTCAGCGCTTGCCCGAAGTCACACAGCCACCGAGCGGCGCAACTGGGATCTGCACCCCGAGCCCGTGCACACAGACCCCCAGCTGTCCCTCAAAAGCAGTAGGACCAATAATGTGGGTGAAGCAGATGGTGTGAGGTGAAGGGAAAATGCCCCCTGAGACTAGCGTGATTGGCAGATTCCCCGCCCCTTGCCACCCAGAGAGAGAAGGTCCCCAGCCAGCTTGAGCCAGTGCCCCAGCTGCCGTCGGAGACAACCTGCCTCCCAAGCTGTTTACTTCTCAGCCATAAACAGGAAGGCCATAAAAGGGGCCCCTTTTGGTCAACCACGCAGGGGCTCCTCTCCCTCCTCCTCTTCCTTTTCCTCCTCCAGTACATGTCCCCAGGCGGAGGGAGCGTTTCCTTTAAATGTCACTACCTCCCAAGTGCCTTGAAGTGCCTCCCCTGGGCTGCAAATGCCATCTGGGAAAGTCACTCCCAAGGGGAGAACAGGGGAAGATACTGGTGCCACCCCAGAGAGCCCAAGGACGGGCAGTTACAGTGACAGATAGGCGGTGACCTCCCCCCAATCTACACTGGTCCCCCTAATCCTGTAAACTAGTGGATAAGCAGAAATGACCCATTTCCTAGAAAGAGAAAAACTACAATTCTTAAAGAAGCCTGGAAAGAAAGAGGCAAGGATATTGAGAGGTGAGGAGAGACGCCACAAATAGAAAATTAGACAGTGTGTCTCAAAGCAGGTTCTCTATGACATTCTTTTCCAAGAAGTTCTGAAAAAAAAAATTCCATGGCAAAGCAGGGTGCCATGTTGGGCTCGGAGATGCCCAGTGCTTGTGGGACATTAAAGGTTCTGAGAAGTCCTGCAGCAAAGGGTTTTGCTTCATTGTGCAATTCAATTTTCCAACTGTCTTTGCTTACAAGGTTCTATTTCCACAGGTGGCCCATTTATTTATTTTTTTTAAATTTTTTAAGTAATCTCTACACCCAACGTGGGGCTCAAATTCATGACCCAGAGATGAAGAGTGGCATGCTCTGCTGACTGAGCCAGCCAGGTGCCCTGAGCCCATTTATTCTTATGGCATTTTGTGTTTCCTTCTATGCTTTGGGAACCTCTGGGTTAATACAAGAGGTCAGATGCTCATGGACGCACACGAGTCTCATCTGACCATGACTTCCCTTAGTGTTAAGAGTTACACAGACATAACCTTCTTAACTCTTCATTGTCCCACTCCCCAGGAATAAGCTGAGCCCTGCAGACAAGCAGCTGAAGAGACAAGTTGGATGTAAATACCTTGGCCTCATCAGGGAGCGGCTTCTTTGGGGTCCAAGCCAATCTCCAGTTGCTGGGAAGACTTGCTCCGTGCTCGCCCCTTGTCCCTTTGGCTGAGTGACAACCTGCCACATTCTGCTTCACCCCACATGTTCACAGTGCCAACCAAGCTTCCAGATATGCATCATATGGAACGATTAGTGTTTCCTTGAGGAGTATTTACATGTGAGGATGACAGCCTCCTACAAAAATTTGATTGACTTTGACAAAACACGTTCTGTGCAATTGAATGCTTGCAAACGTATGTTACTCTCTACGCCCAGGAGCACCTCCAACCCCAGTCATCCTGCTGCATGAGACCTCTCCTTTCGAGGTACTGGACATCTGCCTGCAATCCTTCATGCCAAGTGCTACCGCCTCCTTGAAGCCTTCTCAGACTGCTGCATGTCACAGCCCTGTCACTGAGCACATACTTGCTCCCAGCCTGAATCTCCAGTTGCTTTTGTTTGTTTGTTAATGAGAGGTTGGATGTTGTAGGATCTCAAACTGGTGAGCCAAATCAAGCTTCCTGACGTCTTGACCTCACAGGGGTCAAAAGAAAAAGAAAGAAAGAAAGAAAATGACTTCAATGAGTTGCTTATCTATATTATTCAGGATTTCGCATTGAAACTCTGGATTTATGGCCTCTCTTTCAAAAAATCAGAAGATCTGGCAACAATAGACCCACATTCCTCTTTTATAGCCATCAGCTGGAGCTGAGTAGCAGCCTCCAGAAGGGACAAGTATCTTTAGTTAAGAAAGCCCCCCCCTTCCCTGATAACACTGGGAAACTAGGACACTTTATCTCAGGTCTACCACTAACTAGCTGTGTGACCTTGAGCAAGTTACTAGACCTCTCTGTGCCTCGATTTGTCATCTGGAAAATGGGAACAATGATAATGCCCTACCTGTATCAGTTAGGTTCTGCTAGGTTTACTGTGGCCAAAAAAAAAACAAAAAACAGCAACAACAACAAAAAGCCAAAAAACTAATCTCCAAAATCTTGGTCAATTCATATAACAAAAGCTCATTTCTCACTCAACCCTCTGCTTCTACTGCGGGTTGACACAGGGCAGGGTGAGAGGAGGAGATGCTCTAATCATTTTAATGACTCTGAGTCCTCGGGCAGAGGATGTTCCATCTCAGCACACGCTTCCAGCATCAGTGCAGAGACGGTGAATGTGAGGATGGGGGAGAAAAGTGGGGAATCGTACACTGAGTCTTGAAACTTCCTCTTGGAAGTGACGCACATGAAGTTTACTCACATTCCATTGCCCAGTGTAAGTCTTGCTAACTTCACGGTGGGGGGGGGGGGGCAGGAGCAGTCAATGCTCACTCGTGCCAAGGAGAAAGAGGGAAACCGAGGCAGATTTACTATAATGCTTCAGAGCTCCTCTCTTCCTTGGGCTCCTTTTGCAAGACCCTGTACCTAATTTTATATTTGTAACTTTTTTTTTCCTTCCATAGTACCTGCAAAATTGTATCAGCTTCAGGCCCTGCAAAACCTCGACCTGCCTCTGGGCAGAAACATTTGTTAAGAACCTGGATGGCTTCCCCAGGATCTCATGGGCTTGCTCTTAGAAGTGAGTTAACCCGCAGACTCTCAAGACAGTGTCCAGCGCTGGGTCTGTACTCCATCAGTGTTAGACTTTATTATTATTAGGACAATAGTAAACACAGACTTCTGACTCATGCTGAACACAACACACACACACACACAGACCTAGACACACTAAATTTGCTGGGTAAGGAGCTCTGGTTCATCAGGAAGTGATGAGTAACCAACATGAAGAAATGCCATGATACTATATAGCTAAGTATAGCGTGTGTGTGTGTGTGTGCGTGTGTGTGTGTGCGTGTGCGTGTGCGTGTGTGTGTGCGCGTGTGTGTGTTGGGGAATCCTGGAATGGAAAGTCAGGGCACCTGGGACCTTGTAAAAGTCTCATCCTGTTTCTGGACCTCCGTGTTCACTTGTGCCCACAGGGGCTGGTCCCGGATGACTTGTCTGCTTCATGATGCTAAGTGAGGGACCCCTTTAAGGGGCGCGGCTGCCCAGGTGGGAAGGCTAGCTGTGGCCAAGAAAGCAGATTAATTATGGGGCCAGTCCCACCTCTGCAAACCACCCATCTGGGAGGTCAGCCTGCAGACACTGTTCCTCTTGATATTATAGGCCTGTGTGTCTTTGCCCTTAGTCACCCAGAGAAAGCTTCCCAGCAGTCCGCTTCCGGCGGCCTCCCCACCCTGCCCCCACACATTGTCCCTGGCTCACAGCTGTGAGGCCTTGCTCTAACAAGCTTTTCTGGGCAGACCCAGAGATGAAAGAGAGGGCCTCTCTAACGAAGGAGTGCAATCCTTTGCTTGATGTGTCCTTCTCTGAATTGTCTTCACGCTCCTTTCTGAGCTCCTTGCAGCATCTCTTGCAATGCGATGCTCACGTTTTTCCTACTCGAAAGCAAGAGAGAGTAAAGGAAACTTCCTCACCCTAAATCACGGGAAAAGCCCCATCCAAGCTGCCTTGCCTCCATGTACCAGCTGAGTGTCTTGGGCAAACAAAGCCCTCCGTGTTCCTCGCCTGTAAACACAGAGACACCTTTCCTGCCCAGCCCTGATTACAGGGAAGTGCTTGGCTACGTGTAGAATACCTTACAAACATCATGGGGTAAGGACGAGTGCCCTGCGATTATTTCTGCTCTGATTTGTCTGAATCAACAGTTAGTGGTTTTTATCGCTGTATAATGAAGTAACTGAAATCTAGTGGCTTTCCCGGCAGCCATCGCTTACATCACGGTGCTGTGGGTCAGAAATCGGGCGGGCTCGCCTGACTTCCCAACGCAGGATCTCATGAGGCCAGAATCAAGGTGCCAGGCCAGCTAGACTCTTCTCTGGGGTCCCACCTCTCTGCAGGCTGGCAACGGGTCTTGCTCTCTGCTTCCCCCACTGTCCACACTCCTTCTCACATGGCCCCTTTGCCTTCAAAGCCAGCAAGGAGACTTCCACAAACCCTTCTCATGATTTCAATCAAGGGTTCAACTGATTGGGTGAGGCCCACCCGAATAGTCTCCGTATCACTCGGGACTTTAATTCCACCTGCAGAGTCTCTTCCCAGCAGTCCTTGCATTGGGGTTTGATCGGATAATCTGAAGAGGAGAATCTTGGAAAGGCGCAGGGGGCGTTTGAGCTCTGCCTACCACAAGGTGATTCTTAAACTGCGTTTTGCAAAGGCAAAATGATGGCAATAACATTCTGTGAAGAAAGGAATTCATAGTCCAATCATGGTGGGAAACAGTTAAGCAGAATGAAATCACTTTTGTTCACGGGCTTTTCACCTGGGGACACATCAGAGCCCTGATATGCCTCGCGACCCCTCAACATATACTTTGCCCAAATATATTGAGCTATGGTACCCTTTTCTGCCAAAACACCTGTTATTCCTCATAACCCAGGTTGGGATCCAACTATCAAAATTTTAAAAGGAATTTTAGCTATTTGTATAGCCAAGGATTTAGATTGATCAATAGGGAACTCCCTATACCTTTATACATCCAGGGGTTTTTTTAATTTAATTTTTATTTTTTTTTAAGAATTTATTTATTTATTTGGCAGAGAGAGACACAGCGAGAGAGGGAACACAAGCAGGGGGAGTGGAAGATGGAGAAGCAGGCTTCCCGCTGAGCAGGGAGCCCGATGCAGGGCTCGATCCCAGGACCCTGGGATCATGACCTGAGCTGAAGGCAGACGCTTAAAGACTGAGCCACCCAGGCGCCCCTACATCCAGGGTTTTTTTAAAAGATTTTATTTATTTATTCATGAAAGACAGAGAGAGAGAGGGAGGGAGGCAGAGGGGAGAGGAGAAGCAGGCTCCCCGCTGAGCAAGGAGCCCGAAGCGGGGCTCGATCCCAGGACTCTGGGATCATGACCTGAGCTGAAGGCAGACGCTTAACTGACTGAGCCAGCCAGGCGCCCCTACACATCTGTTTTTAGGGACTGATGATCTGAGCATTCCCAGTTGTCTCATTAGCTTTAGGTGCCCTCCCAGGCACTGTCCTGGGTGACCGGTTACCAGAAGGAGTTAACTATTTGTGGGCATCCTGGGGGGCCTCCACACCCCTTCCTCTAAGAGTGAGGTCCACAGTACTGGGCCCCTCAGTCACCTTCCCCGCCTCAGAGGCACTGCCCCAGAGCTCATTTTGCCCTAGGTTAAATCTGGAAGGTGGGAGTGAGCTCCACCCCTCCGAAGAACCGAGGGAAGGGACGTGGAGGGTAACAATCTGCTGAAACCGGGCATCTCTCTGTCTGTTGCTCTTCCCAGCTGGGCTTCTCTGACCACAGCCTGAAGCAGAGAGGAATGCCCCATCTTAGAAGGTATATGTCCCTAGCAAGCAGCCCCATCCCCTGCTGCCCCTTCTCTGCTCCCTGGCACCCCTTCCAGCAGCTGTCCCAGGGCCATTAGACTGGGGACAGTTTAGGACAGACCTATGGCCACGCTCTCACTTAACCCTGTGCATCTGGGAGAGGAAATTGGTGCCAATTTTATATTGTGTCCCCTGACATCAACTCCAAAATAGTTCTTGTTTTCAACCCATTCATCTGTGACTATATGCCTGATTTCAAATTGTGGTTTATTGTCCCTCTAAGGATCCCCTGGCCATCTTTCGGGTGTATAGCAAGTTATGTTCTGGGCAATTGCAACTTCAGATGGAAGGTTGCTCTTGCCGGAGGCAAGTGATTAAACATTTTAATAGTGCAGCAAACTTATCAACAGACTTACAAAAGAAAAAAAAAAGGAAGCGATTTTATTCTCCCAGCTTGTGTTTCAGGATATTTTACTACTGGGGTCAAATGTCTGTCAAAGATTTTTGAAGCCCAAATTTGACTTTGAACAAGCTCATACGGTTTCTGGAATGCACACTGCATCGCGCCCTATAAACAGGCAAGGATTTTGCCTGCAAATGCCTACCCAACCAGTTCAATATCACCATGGCGCCTAAAAGGTTTTTAATATAGATATTAAATATATCCATATCATCGCTTCAGCAAGAGCTGGAGCTGTGCTTTTTCCTCTGGGGTCTTCCAGGCTATTTGCTGCTGACATACACTATTAAAAATAAACCTACCCTGAGGAACTAGTCATTTTACACAGTATTAGGACTAATGTTATCATTTAAGTAGCTGTGGAGATTTGCCAACTACAGAGGCCCCAGATAACGATGGAAACATGATCATGTGAGATAATCTTCTGTGCGGAAATGACTTTCATCATCTGTAATATGTCATTTAGACGCTTATTTAAGACTTACACTATTGAACAAATATTGATGCCTTCAAAGGAATAAGAAACATCAATGCCATGGTGAGAGCACCGGATTCACTTCTGGGGCTTGGGATTGGACTGGGTGTGAGATCTCCTGGGATCTGTGTGGTGAGAGAGGAAAGGAGGGTAAAGGGGAGGGAGGAAAGGGATTGACTTCAGTCCCGATACCCTTCCTTTTAGGCACATGCCAGGCGCCAACATGTACAAGGTGAAGGAATCTGTTTATCCCCATTTTACAGATGAGGCAAAGTGAAGTTCAACGTTTTCCTAAACTCAAGTTCAAACAAAGTCACTGCCGGGATGCGGCAGAACCGAGCTCCGAGTGTGGTTCTGACCCCAGAGTCCGCGTGCACCCTACAAGTGTTGTCCTTGCCTTTGGTAGAGGGGCCGAGACTCTGGCCGCTTTCTCGCTCCGTCCGTAGGGCAGTGAATTAAGTGTATGATGTAAAATTCAGCAAGGAATAAATATTTCTTGAGCATCAACGATGAATCCGGCACTGTGTTAGGCAGAGAGCATTCAGAAGTAACAAAGAGAGGTCCACAGGCAGACCCTCACAGTTTGTGAGAAGTTGGACCTGCCCTCACTGAGTGCCTGCACCACTCTGTAGCGCTTTGGGCAGGCTGGATGGACCTCTTCAACCCCTCTCAGACCCAGAGCTTCACCAGTGAGACTCGCCCCATCACAACAGGCTCGGGGCTCCCAGCAAATATTCTTCCTCCACATACATAGCTAGCTTTCTGCTGTTTTCTGTTCTACCACACCGTGTCATCCATCCACTGTCTCTGGGACCCTCCCTGCCGCCCAGGGAAGTCAGCAATTAGCCCATTTTACAGATGAAGGAACTGAGGCAGAGAGAGGCGAAGTGATTTACTCAAGAGCACGCAGATGGAATGATACAGTGGAGAGAGGACACTGCCTTCATCCTCCCGTGAGCCCACCATCGAGGAGAACATTATCCATCGCTTACGGCTTGCTGGGCCCTTTGAGGTGGGTGCTATTTTGTCCTTTTTCGGGAGATGAGCCCAGATGTCAGTCACAGGACTTCCAGGCCCTTCTAATGAAGTGGGCCTTTTTGAAAAAGGCAACTTGGTTTTAGTCATGATGTGCTTCTTTGGCCAATATATTATGCTACCACTCTGGGGACGGATATCTTATTAAAGGCCAAACACTGGAGAGACTCTCTCTTCTTGTCCCTCTTTTTCTCACTTTCTCTCGGATGCTGCGATCCCTGCGGCCTCAA
The DNA here is from genome assembly GCF_964656455.1 of Halichoerus grypus. Classification (NCBI taxonomy): domain Eukaryota; kingdom Metazoa; phylum Chordata; class Mammalia; order Carnivora; family Phocidae; genus Halichoerus; species Halichoerus grypus. Next base: position 31,559,576 of record NC_135726.1, read on the forward strand.
AAGATCGGGGACTACTCAAAGAGCCTTTTAAGGGGCACCTGGGTGGCTCAGTCAGTTAAGCAGCCACTCTGGATTCCATTCGGCTCAGGGCATGATCTGCAAGTCGTGAGGTCGAGCCCCGCCTGGAGCCCGGAGACATGCGGCAGCGGGGCTTGGGCTCAGTAGGGAGTCTGCTCAGGATTCTCTCTCTCCCACTTCCTCTGCCCCTCCCCTCCACGCTCTCTCTCTCAAATAAATAAATAAGTAAATCTTTTTTAAAAAAGAGCCTTTTAAGAAAACTATAGGGATCTCTTTTTCTATTAAAAAGACACGTAAGTTGCAGGAGGGCTGCAGTGTAGGGGAGAATGGGGGGATTCAGGGAGGCACCAGCGCTGGTTCTGGTGAGGGCGTGGTTCTGCACGCGCCACTCTGGTTAAGTGGCACAGCTGGTCTGATGGGATTTGGCAAACTCAAGCCCTGTCTCACTGCTAGTCATTTCTACCTGCTGCATTTGCATATACATATGATATCCGTTATCCTAATTATATCTATTTTCCCAGGTACGGATAGACATACCCCAGAGTTGGGGTGCCCATTAGCAGATCACACGGGCCTCTGCAGCTGTGTTTTGATTAGCAGAAAAGGTTCCCTGGCATCGGAGAACCGAAATCACCTTTTAGAGTATGACAAGCGCAGTCAAGCGTCTTGCAAGTGAAAATCAGAGGTTTCTCTAAGGAAGGAGTGAGAACAACCACAAAGAATTAAAAGGAGAATAACCTTTAATGGTTTCGACTGTGAAAGCTCAGTCACGCTTAAGGGCTGCCATCCATCAGGCGGCGTGGCATGGGAGTGCTCCTGAAGCCTGGAGTCGCCCCCATACAGGTTTCTGGAAGGAGGGGATGGCAGTGGGAGCCCCCAGGGGAAGCCCCACCCACCATTTTTCCAGGCTGGGCTCCAGCAGGGAGGACACGGGAAGGGATGGCGGCAGGAGGGAGTGCAAGGGTATTCCAGGTCCTGATGCATTCCCATCTGCCTGGAATGACTTGCAAAGGATATGCAAATCCTTATGCAAATCCACAAAGCCTTCTTTTAGACCCCGAGGCTCAGGGACGCCTTTCTGAGGACACGTAGTATTTTCATGTTTGTATGCTCCCAGGTGTGCACGCCCAGGCTCTGGAGACTTCCTCGCGGGGCTTGTGTCTCTATGGGTCAACAGCTTAGGTGTTAAGCTTGCGAGTCCTTCCTAATACGTGGTCTGTTCATAAGATCTATCCTATTTCGCTCTTGGCAACTCTGTAAGCAGGTTTTATGACCCCAATTGCACTGAGCCTAATGGCACTCGGCGCCTTGCCCAAGGTCAAATGGCCAGGCCAGGCCACCTTAAACTCTGTCTTTAACCCTTGTGCCCTAACTTCAAGCCTGGTGTTACTCCCTCTACATTTCCCTGATTAAAATATTGCACCTGCAGAGTGGTGGTGGGCTGGAGAGGCCAGGAATCAGGAGAAGGGTTTCTCAATATCATCCCCAAAAGGGCCACACTGGAGAGGGAAGCAGAGTTTTGTGGATTGAAGATGCTCCCCAGGTGATGATGTGTTCCCAGGTACGTCTGGTTGAAAGGTATTCCATTAATTCATTCTGTCCTCCAACAAATATTTACGGAAGACCTGCTATATGCCTGGCACTGTTCTACACGACTTAGATTCAACGGGGGGCAGACAAGTGTCCATTGTGCTAAGGGCTCTGACAAAAACGAAACGGACCCCCTGAGACCAATTTAGAGAGGGCAGTCTCTTTGAGGAAGAGCATCTGAAGCCCAGGCTCCTTATGGAGCCCGAGCCAGCCCTGCAAGAATTGAGGGGAGAGGCTTCTGGCAAGGGTGCAACATGGTGGAGGTTCAGGAGCTTCTAGAAAGGGCTGTTTGAGAACCGAAAAGGAGGTGGGCTGGTTGGAGCTGGCTAGAGCAAGGTGGTCAAGGGCAGATGGTATGAGATGAGTTTGGAAATGGAAGCAGATGGGAGCCCATGCAGAGCCCCAGAGATTTTGGGTTTTTTTTTTGTTTGTTTGTTTTGTTTTGCTTTTTTTAGGTAGCCTTTAAGCTACTGCCAAACTTGTGGCTTAAAAATAAGGGTTTTTTAAATTAATAGATTAGAATAGCATAGTATAAAGCATGCAATGGTTCTCAAACTTTAGAAAGTATCGGAATTACTTGGAAGTCTTGGTAAAACTCCAAGGACTTTTTTTTTTAAGAGAGAGAGAGAGGAGATGGAGATGGAGAGACAGAGGGAGAGAATCTTAAGCAGGCTCCATGCCCAGTGAGGAGCTCGACACGGGGCTCGATCCCACAACCCTAAGATCATGACCTGAGCCAAAATCAAGAATCGGATGCTTAACCCACTGAGCGACCCAGTTGCCCCCAAGAACTTCTGATAGAGTATATCTGGGGTGGGGCCTGAGAGTCTGCATCTCCAACTAGTTCCCAAGTGAGGCTGATGTTGCTGGTTCAGGACCACGCTCAGAGAAACACTGTGTTAAGAATGTACCATCTATATTATGGGAAAGTTTTGTTTCTTGAAACTTGTTTCAGGGATATGTATGCTCACGGGTACTAGATCCTGATATTTAAAAAAAAAAAAAAAAAAGAGTGGGTCATATTTTAAGAAGTTGGAAAACCCTTAACTTAGAAATTTAGGACCTTTCTTTAGAAGAGAAGTCATCATCCTTCAAGGTTCAAATCAACTCTGCTGGAAATCTTGTGACATCCCCCAAAAAGAAATAAACCAGCAAATACCTGAATGAAAAACAAAATAAATGAAGGAAAATCTATCTGGGATCAAGAATAGGGTTTATTCGTAGCCTCACCTTGGCCTTGATTCATCCGACCAAACCTTCGAAAATACTGTGTCGCGCTTGGGCACAGAGCCTGGGATCATGCTGCCCTTGTCTCCCAGGCTTCCGTGCCCGGGAGCACTCTGGCTGCGGAGACCCCGTTTTCCTGTGCTGGGACCATCTCCGCAGTGCTGCTATCCTGCACAGGGTCAACCAGCATTCGGTCCGTAAGACGTAAACACACTCGCCTGGCCTGTTGAGTGGTTCCTCTGTCATTTGTCCCTTCTCCTATTAGCTGCACTGGTTCCAGATCTCCATGGGAAATCGGGGTAGGTCTCTACTTCTCGCTCCTGGCCAGTTCCGACATCAGTTACAAAAGCGTGTCTAATCCCCACTCAGGGACGGACCAGCCTGGTGGGGAACGTGAGGGCTTCTCTGTGGAAGCTCAACAGAAAGGCTGCAGCCTCTGGAAACTGCACAGTCTTGGTCGGTTCAGCCTACTTTGACCGAGTACGGTAGACCGGTAGTCACCGCGAAGATGAGTAAGACTGTCTAGTTGGAAATCCACAGAGCGCCTGGAAGGACAGCAGGCAGTGCTGAATTTTAGGGACAAGTCAGGTTCAATCGCTATGACTTAAATGGTGTTTCAGGGAGTACGCTTGGTTGTCAGAGTCCAGGCCAGGGACAGAAGGCCCGAGAAGCCTGCAAAGCCATTCAGAGGGAGCTGACCTCCCACTCTTCCTCCTCTCATCTAACTTTCTTCCCATCTCCTGGCCCCTTGAGGCACAGCTCGGTGGCGCAGGCCACATGGGCGGTGCCGGCCACATGGGCGGTGCCTTCCCCAGCCTGCTGGCTCCGCTCTCTTTGGCACTTCTCCGATTCTGCCTGGAATGGAGGAGGGGTTCTTTCCCTCACTCACCTGCCACCACCATGCAGTGCCAGGTCTGGAGCACGGCAGAGATTCTGCAGACGCCCACGTGTAGGAAACTGCCATGATGTATGGTGAACGTGCCAGGTTTAGTCCTCAGGAGTCCCCGGGAAGGCTTCGAGGCTGTGTGTGCACCTGTCTCCCCGGCCAGTCTGCAGTCCTCTTGAGGGCAGGGACTCTGCTATATCCATGGGTCCAGCTCTGTTTAACCACCATTTCCTGAAAGATCCAGCAGCTTCCAGAGAGTCCTCAAGAGGAAGAGATGAAATCACAGAGACTTTGAGTCTCCTTGGAAAACTCCCAGCACAGCCAAGTCCCCAGACTCACAAGGGAAATTCTCTTCCCTCTCTCCTGCCACCCTCCCCTCAACAGCACTAGATGCTTATGCTGGAATCCATGGGACCATCCTCCCAGGACTTCCCTTCTGCGAACTGACCCCCTCCCCATAGGGAGTCACTCTGTAAGTACAACGTGACTCCTGACCCCGGGTGACTGGCTGGGGCTTGGCACCTGAGCCACACCAAACCAATGAGAGGCCTTTCGGGGTTCCTTGAAATGAAAACTGAAAAAGCACATCCGATATCTTAGAGCGAGGCATGCACTGTTCTAGGGAGCCCCATTTCTTTCCAGAAGTGTCTCAGAAGTGGAAGAAGCCAGTCAGCAAGTAGATATGATGGAGCACATACTCTGAGAAGCAGAACTGAGAAATGGAATGTTCTGAGGTCATGTGAGCCCCTCATTTCATTGGTTCCCGAAGTCCTGTTGCATCTTTTCTGAAATACTCCAGGATCTAGTTGGTACCCCTTCTTCCTTTATATAGGGGCAGCTTGAGTTTCTGTTGCTCACAACCCATAGCATCCTGGCTAATGGTACAAGGCTGCTCTGAGAAGTCTCTCCCCTTGGGAAATGTCATGCTTTTGGTGAATTCTCTTCTCTGCCTTCCCCTCACCCTTACCCCAAACCAAGAGTCACCCATGGATGGTACCAGTAACTCTATTAGGGAGCAAGCTATGTTTTTAAAACAACCTTGAAAGATGAAATGAACTTGTAAAGGTAATGGGAGGTGGGTTAGCAAAGCTCCAGGGCAGAATGTCTGTAAGAGATGTGTTTCTGCCATAGATTGGTCAGATTCCAAAGTCCAGTTTGGTAAGACCAACAAACAAATAATGTATCTTCATTCTTTTTATACAGCTGCTATGTAGTAAAAGCACTTATTAACTGGATAAAGAGATAAACTGGATCATAGGTTATCAGTATGGGAAACATATTCACTAGCCTGGGGCCTTGTTATACATAAAAGGTCAGTTAAACGTATACATATTTCTGGATATTTAAGTGCATTATAATTCCCTTTAGTGGACCATGGTCAACTCCCTAATATCTGTATCTCCCCTCTGTCATCTTGGAAAGGCCATGGAGTTTGGGGTTTGACTCTCCCTCTAGGGGCAGCTCTGAGGTTAATCACACCGAAGCATGTGGTTTAATAGTGGTCACGTGACCCACTTCTGGTCAATTAGATTCCAGGAGAGGTTGGCCAGAAGCTTCTAGAGAGTTTTTTTATGTCCTCTAGAGAGTATGCTCACTTTCCCCAATGGGGACCTAACAAATTTCCTTACCATTAGATCAGTCTGAGTAGAGTATCGTGCTAACAGTCAGCACTGAGCTCACCCCAACCGATGAAAGGAAGTCCCTCAGGAAGGGCAGAGCCATGGGGTGGTTAGAAGCTTAGCGCCTGGAGTATGAGAATTCTGAGTGCAAATCCCAGCTCTGCCAACTGATGTCTGTATAAACTGGGCAATTGGCCCACCCCTCGGAGCCTCAGTCTATACATCTGTACCATGGGACCATTAAGGTTTCTGTGGTGGCTCCTTGTCACCTTGGGCTATGCACAATCCAGCCCCCACCCAACATCCAAAACTCCTTCTGGGGATCCCCCAGTGGTGTGTCATATTGATGGAAGATGGAGCTTACCTGGCCTTACTCTTGCTTAAAAGATAAGATCTTTTGTTCCTGCCCTGACCCAGCCAAATGGAAGGTTTGGGGCTTTTTTTAAGTAAACTCTCTGCCCAATGTGGGGCCAGAACTCATGACCCCAAAATCGAGAGTCGCATACTCTCCTGACTGAGCCAGCTGGGCAGCTCACATGGCAGCTCTTGGTGTAAGCAGGTCAGATTCAGTGACTCTGGGGCACGGAGGGGACTGGAAGTTATGTTGATTGGTCAGAAGAGTTGGCACACGGAATAGCCCTCCCCTGCTGCCTGACCCTCTGGGGCTCCCTGGGTCCCGGCCCCTTTCCACAACCCTGTGTTCCAGCCTCCCAACCACTCTGGAAGCCCCAGTCCCCTTCCCATAAACTCCGTCCTTCTGGAATAGCAAGTTGGCCTTGGTTGCCTGCAGCCAAGAGCACGGCCATATAAAAGGGCCTTCTTTGTAAGTCCGCTGTGAAGCCTATAACTGAGATTTGCACTTGTAAAGCATTTCAGTGAATGCCTGGCTCAGCGCATGTAGCTATTGAGATTATTACGAACTCAGATGGCCCCAGGAAGGGATGATCTGAGTTAAACACAAGGTTTTAATTGACCAAAAAGGGTACACAGAGTCCTAGTTGCCGAATTGGCACCTTTCCCTCCACACGGAGTCTCTGGCTGCTTGGGGTCTCCCGCTTGCCATATTCACCATGAATTGGCAACGCTCGATGAACACAACGGAACGAAGGCCCAGACCCTCCAAAGGCCAACACCAAGCAAACAAGAGTGTTGAGTAACGATTTTGGCATCACATTCTCCTTCACCAGGGTTTGCTGGCCGTCATGTGGAAGCCAACAGACAGCGTGAGGAAGTCAGGGCAGTGAAGGGACGGGGCTCGAGGGCAGAGGTCCAGACCGGATCTGGAGTTCAAACAGTCATCCCACGGCCACGTTGCGTGGCTGCCCTGCCTGGCTCTTCACCAGCAAGCACGCTTTGAAGTGGTTGAACCGGCTTCTTACCTGGCGGGGGTTTGAGTCAGATGCAGGCATATGACTTCCTTTGCAATTTGGTACATTCCAGACACCACGTGAATATGGCCATCAATATCACCACCACCGAGGGCATCTTCTTCCTCCTGCTAACACTTACGGTGCCATCAGGAAACCCCGGGGCCTGGCTGCACATTTTACAGGCATTAGTCCCTTGGCTCCTTCCAACAGCCTATGAGGCTAGGTGCCATCGCTGTGGTTAACAGACTGAGGCTTACGGAGATTGAGTGACTTGGCCTAGCCCTTCACCACTCAGCTGTGCCTCAGCCAGCTCGCCAGGAAAGCCCCTCTCCCCCCACCAACACGCACGCTCACAGGTTCTGCCTCACTTCAGCCGGCCTTATTCTCAACAGACCTTTCTCTGCAGGCTAAACAGCCACAGATAGAACTTTTGCCAAAGCGCCTTCGTGTTCTTACTCCGAAGATGGCTTTTATGCCCTGGTTGGTGGCATAGTTTGTCTCTTCCACATTATAAACTCTTATGTACATGCCATAAAAATGCCCCCTCCGTTCTTATGGCAATATATTGATCACAGCTGTTCAGTCCCACATGCAACGTCAGAAGCTTGGGCCCACACTCCTCTCTGTGAGTTTGGCCTGCAGGATTCAGGCGTGCAAATGTCCCCTCACACCCCAGCGCTGGGGGGCCCCGAAAAAGGATGATTTATGAATGGGATTCTCAGGTGCTCTGCCCCAGATTAATTGCTTTCAGGCCCTATGTGTCAATGGTAGAAAAATGAATCACAGCCACACCACTTTGCTGAAGAAAACGAATCCAAAGAGGCGGGCGTCTTTCTGAAAGGTCACTGTGCACGCGGATCTGGCAGGTCTCTGCGGGGGCGCGGAATGGTGATGGGAGGGGAGACGCCGTAAGGACTGTCAGGTACGCTGTCACCACGGGGGCAACTGCAGCCCCCAGGACCACAGCCCCCCCACTTTCTCACTTCTCTTCCCTCGCTCCAGGGAGGTGGGACCCAGCCGATCGATACCCTGCGTGGCCGGAGGTGCCTGCCACGTGGTCATTTCTCAAGCGAGGCCCTGATGGCACCTATCACTAGCAGTCAAAGGCGGCCAGAGACAGAATCAAGGCCTGTCCCACTGTGGGACCTGTCTCCGCCTCTTTGATAAACATCCCCTGCACAAGCTTGCGGCAAAGAAACCATTTCCAGAATGCAACATGCCGTGCGCCTGGCACCTGCCCTCCCACTTCCCAACTGACATTTCCTTGTGCTCCACAGCAGCTTTTCCTGGGTTCCCTGGCAAGTTGGCCCAGCCAGCCCCAAGCCCCCATTTTCTTCCTGCGTGTTGTGTCAGGAGAGCGGAGCCCCCCAGGGACGGCTGCTGGAAGGTGGGGGGCAGCTCCTGGCTGGAGGGAGGGTGTTGCGGAGACCCACGCGTGCTGACGAGAAGCATTCCAAATTCAATTACTCCAGGGAAGCCACACCTCATTAGGCGTTCCTGATTTTTTGGAGAGGAAAAGGCATTATTCTGCCAAACGAGTTGTCTAGCATGATTTTTTTCTTCCTCTTCTTCTTCTGTCTTTGGGGAGGTGGGGGGAAGCCAAGTCTGGATGTTGCAGCCAAGGTGGCTCGAAGCATTCTGCTTCCTCCCCCGACCAGGCTTCTCTTGCTGATCACAGCCAGAGAGAGGCGGGCAGTGGCCAAAGAGCTTGAGGGTCTAGTTCCGAAGTGGATGGCACCGGGGCCCTTTGCTCTCTTCCTCGCTCCACGTGAATGGGAAAACCACATCACCCGACCCACAACACCCTTCCTGGACAAGGCAGGGGGGCAGGGTGTGGGTTGGCAGGGAAGCTGACACTGGTAGGCACAGCACTAAGAGGCTATCGGCCTTGAAAGTTTGGGAAAAAACACGAGATTTTTTTCCACTCCACGATCAGCTTAGAAACCTATAGAATAGTCACAGGTGGAGGAGGCACCTTTTGAACTGGGGTTTGCTCAACCTCAGCACTATGACAGCTCGGCCCCTGTAACTAATTATCCCGGGGACTGTCCTGTGCATCCGTCTAGCAGCATCTGTGTCTCTGCCCCCTAGGTGCCAGGAACATACATCATGACAACCAAAAATGTCTCCAGCCATTGCCAAATGTCCCTGAGAGTGAAAACTGCCCCCAGGAGGAGACATTGCTTCTAGCAAAGATGTAGAGGCAGCAATAAGCCCGGACGCCGGACGTCTCCAGGATCTGGAGGTGAACATTCCAGAACCCACACAACTAATACCCATGTCATCGAGCTGCAAGAGAACTTGCAGGGGATGCGAAAGGATTTCATAAAACCATCATGATCATGATCATCATCATCATCATCACCAGCTACCTTTTCTGGAGTGCCTGTGACGGGCCAGGCATGTACCAGCTGCTCAGCCCACGCCATGTCTAACAAGGATTAGTGGTTATTAATGCTAGTGCCACGCGCTGGTGACTCAGAGCCACATTTTCCCCAAATACGGCAAGCATGAGATACCATGGCCAGGCCACACTCATCGCTTGCAGGAGCAGAATGGCATGAGCTTCTAGTTCCTTCACAGGCACAGTGCCTGACCGGGGACATTTCGGGACACAGGAGGAGTTGGGGAACTGAGCCATGCTCCTATCGGAAGATGACTGGCCCCCACCTTGCAGGACTTTCATATTTGCTGAGCCCTCCTTGACACCCTCACTACACAGAGCGGTCCATGCCCGCAGCATCTGCTTCGCCTGGGAGCTTGGGAGAAATCTGGAATCTCGGGCCCCACCCCTGACCTTCCAATTCAGAATCCGCATGCTCACGAGATCCCCGAGTTATTTCTCAGGGCACTAAAGTTTGAGACCCTACTCTGGCACAACAGTACCAGCCTGCTGGCATCTGTCAGCATTTTATTTTTTTTTTTTGAGATTTCATTTATTTATTTGAGAGTGAGAGAGAGAGCACACAAGCAAGCGGGAGGGGCAGAGGGCTGAGCAGGGAGAAGCAGGCTCCCCGCTGAGCAGGGAGCCCGACGTGGGGCTCCATCCCAGGACCCTGAGATCATGACCTGAGCCGACGGCGGACGCTTAACCGACTGAGCCTCCCAGGCGCCCTGCATCCGTCTGCATTTTAGAGGGTGCACAGATGCATGGCAATAGCCTGGCTCTCCCTAGATCCATTCGTTCAACAAATATTTACTGAACACCTATCGTGCGTCCTGCCCTTATGGAGCCAACAGTCAGGGCCTCTCACCAACCCCCCTCCTCACCAGACAGGTGACTACACAGAGGAAGTCACTTGATTTACATAGAAAGATTATGAAGCCGCACCAGCTTAAGAACCTGGGGGAAAATCCTGCTACTAATAACCAAGGCAAGGGTTTTAATTCCAACATCCTTTTCCTCAATCTTGGCTCTTTCTTCTACACCCGTACTACTTTTCAACTACAATCATCAGGGCAGAAAGAAGAAACAGAAGTTTCTGCCTGTCTTAACTACTGAATCATACTAAAGGCAGGATTGGGGGCTGGGGGCGGTGGTCACTATGCCCGACTGCCGGCTTCCGTCATGAGCTCATCTAGAATCAGAGACAGTTTCATTCACGGGGGTGAATTTTTTGCTCAAAGCTCTCCATCAGCAACATCAGTTCTAAATCAAAGGCCTTTAAAGACCATCCATAAAAAAATACAAAGCAACCACAGCTCTGGAGGTTTTAACGAATCTGCACCCTCAAACTGTCTCTTCCTGTCATCTGAAATCGAAACAGAAGTCCAGATTGCTTCCATGCAGCGGACTCCAAACTCCTGCCCCAAGTACCCTCCTCACCTGGCCTTCCTAAAACTAAAAAACTTGTTTTTGTTATCACTTACTTCCATCTGGTTTAATTTTGTCTTCTCATAAAGCTATCACGAGACCTGGTTATAGGCCCCCAGCAGCCCCAAACCTCCGTGATTCCAGGGAAATTACTCCAGAGCCTCAATTTTCTCATCTGTAAAATGGGAAACGTAGACACTGTTTTACAGAGTTCTTGGCGGAATTCGTGAGGCTAATGAATGTAGATCCTGTGCTCAGCCCCAAGCCTGAGTCCCGGCAAGTATGCAACACATGGCAGCTCTCTTCTCCCTCCCTTTGCTCTGAGAACATTCCAGGGGGGTGGCTGAGGGCTGATGGTGACTGACGATGAGTCTTCTCAGGGATTCTCCAACACATTGGGTTGAGTTGCTAGGCGAATGAAGGAGGCAGAGCCCCATTCAAATGCAGAGGATGGAGCTCAGCAGAAGGGCAGTTACCGCCTAGATGCTTGAAGTAAGCTTGCTGCTATCCTTGGCATGTATTCTGTGGGTCTTCTGTGATGCTCAGAGAAATCAAAAGATCGCCATGAATGTCTCAGATCGGCGGGGGGGGGGGGGGGGGGAGCTGTACAGGTCACAGAGACACCTGACATCCTTCTGGTTCTCCCAGCTCAAGGAACTCCCCACCACATGAGCCTTAGACTTCTCTGAGACAGAAGCTAAAAATGCCAGACATCTATGTGCCCAGCCTCACTTGCCACTATGAAGCAGCCACCAAATGTCCCGCTGAAGACGTTGACTCGGGAGCCAGGGCCTGTGAAGAATCCAGGCTGCTGAAGATATCACAGGAGTGAGATGGTGCCCAGCATCCACGGGGTCCGCAGTGGGACGGCTTCCAGTGGCGACAGTCATGTCTCCTCAGGAGCTACCCTGGAGACCAAACCTAGACAGGCTGAGCCTGATTCGCCTGCCCTCCTAAGGAATCTATGAGCACCCCAAGTCCTTTAAAAGGTTATTTCTTTGTCGAAATTAAAGTGTCTCTTGCTGACGCTAAGAACCCTGATGGAAGCATCTCTCAGCTTAATTTCTGGTCCTCGATTTAGCTCGTAGAGAGACGTGAGTATGTGCTGAGAGAGAAATCCCCACCACTGACCCACCTCCACTGTGTCTGCAAGAGCACTTCTCAAAATGAGATTTCTGGGGGCGCCTGGGTGGCTCAGTTGGTTAAGCAACTGCCTTCGGCTCGGGTCGTGATCCTGGAGTCCCTGGATCGAGTCCCGCATCGGGCTCCCTGCTCGGCAGGGAGTCTGCTTCTCCCTCTGACCCTCCTCCCTCTCATGCTCTCTGTCTCTCATTCTCTCTCTCTCAAATAAATAAATAAAATCTTTAAAAAAAAAAAAAAAGAGATCTCTGGAACGCACCTATCAAAGTCGACTACGGCGTAACTAGGGAATTGATAAAAACGCAGATTCCCAGCCCTCACTGTGCAGATACTGAATCAGAATCTTTGGAGCTGCAGTTCATGAGTGTGGATTTTTTTCACAGACCCTTGCCCACCCCCCCCCCAATTGTTTTGCTCCCTGAAGTGTGAGAACTGCTGGTCTACGGTACTTCCTAGCTTTTTCCACATAGACAACTGTGACATCTGTGTGTCCCCATGTGATAAAATGAAGAAGCTCCGTGTGACCAGAAGCAACTGGCCCTGGGGGGCTCTGGCAGCCCTGGGTCCCATCTAGCTTCCTTCAGCACTGAGAGGAACAAATATGTCATATGCCATTACCCATCTTGAGGCTGCAAGATTGTGAGGTACCCCAAGGCTACTCAAACTGTGGTCCGCGGGCCAGGGCTTGGTCTGGTTTGCTGGCCGTCTGCAACACCATAACTAGAGAAATGGAGAGCAAGCATTTAGAAGCTACTTTGACGGGGCGCCTGGGTAGCTCAGTCAGTTGAACATCCGACTCTTGATTTCCGCTCAGGTCATGATCTCAGGGTCCTGGGATCAAGCCCCGTGTTAGGTTCCATGCTCAGCGGGGAGTCTGCTTCTCCCTCTCCCTCTGCCCCTCACCCTGCTTGTGCTCTCTCTCTCTCTCTCTCAAATCTTTAAAAAAAAACAAAAAACAAAAAACAAAAAAAGAAACTACTTTGACAGTTTGCCAGAATATGTTTGCTGTTTATGTTTGCTGAATCTGCGATACAATTTTGGAGCTCATATTTTGTGCAATTCTGTTTTCTATTCCATTTTTTTCTCAGAACTTTTTCTAGTAATATATTTTCATATTTTCTAGTACTATATTTTGGAAAGCATTGGTCCATGGCAGATTGGGAAAAAAACCTTGTTCTTCCCTAGATGGTCCTTCAGATGACGACTGGTCGATGGCATTTCAAGCTAATCCTCCAGTCAGTAAACTGTAAGTCAATGTGAACAGTGTTGGTCCAGCTTCAGACCCTGAACTCCATCTGGATGCACTGGCTGCTGGGGGCGAACCTTCTCTCTCAACACCCGTAGGGCCTCTAATTCCAAGACTAGATTAGCACCTGGCATTCAGAAGACTTTTTGCTTCTGGGTAGAATAATAGAAAAAGTCATTACTACTCAAAAACACAGGGAAAACTCGATGCTTCTTCCAGGGTCAAGGTAGATGGCTCAGTGCCAACCCTAGTCCCATACCCACCCAAGCCAATATTTATTCCCAGATCAAATGCGACCAAGTCCTGAAGAACTTTTAGGGTTCAAGTGTTTAAAGAGGACAGTGGCAACTTCCATTTTCTCTTTAAATTCCTTACCTCTAGCATCCATTTCCAATGTTTTCCAAAGTGAGGTACCCAATTTTTCAACGTTGTGGAGCAATGATTGAAGTGTATTGAACCGCGCACATGTGAGGTGTACGACTGGATCCGTGAAACCATCACTACAATCGAGATAACAAACATATCTATTACCCCCATGAGTTTCTTTGGACCCCTCAACAACCTCTCCTTCCCTCCCCTTCTGTCCCCAGGCAACCATTAAACCACGAATTTGTCACCATAGATTGGTTTGCGTTTTCTAGAATGTTATATAAATGGAATGATGTTGTCTGTGTGCTTTTGTTTCTGCTTTCTTTCACTTAGCATAATACTTTTGAAATTCATCCATATTACCGCAAGTATCAGCATTTAATTCCTTTTCATGGCTGAGTAGTATTCCACTGCATGGACATTCCCCAATTTGTTTTATCCATTCAACTAAAAAACCAATTTAAAAAAAAAAAAAAGGATATTTAATTTCTCAACTCCTCCTGAAAGTAGAATAACAAGGAGGAGAGGAAAAAGAAGAAAAAGGAGCACATTTTTCTGAGTCCACTCCCTTCTCAGGATCTTTGCAATTGCTCTTTCCTTGGCCCAGAATGCTTGTGTCCCCAAATTGTGGCATGGCTGACATCCCCCCCTCATTCTCATCTCAGTGCAAAGGTCACTTCCCTGGAGGCCTTCCTGATCCCCCTCGTCTCCCTCCCCGTGCCTCCACCCAGTCATTCTCCATCACATCACGCAGTGTTATATTCTCTAAAGGACTTACCATTCTCTGCATTTATTGAGTCTTTTCTTTTTTAATGCCTATCCCTTTCATTAGAATGTAGACTCCAGAAAACCAAAGAGACCCTCTCCATCTTTTCACAATTACATCCTTCGAGCCTAAAACACCGACTTGCATATAGTAGGTGATCAATAAATGTTGGTTAACTGAATGAATGAATGAATGAATGAATGAGCAGGCAAAGGGTCATACTATAGACTGAGTTGTATTTTTTAAAGTTTTAAGACCTTTCGTTTTGAAAAGTCTCAGATCTCCTTGATATAGTAATGACATTCGGGAGGCCACCCACCAACACCTCGAAGAGAACGGAAGGAGCAGCTGAGACTTGGAAACGTATTTAATGGACTGGTGAGAAAACCAGCCCAGGCTATCCCCACTGCTGGCTGGCTCCAACTCTCCTACAAATCATCTGAAATGCTAAATCATGTTTAAATCCCTGATTGTGACCACCGGGAACTATGAAGGACACTCACGCATAATTTACATACTGCCAAGCTCCTGAGAGCCTCTAAATAAAGCCCCTGAGGGCCCCCAGGCACTATTTTTGAGGAGAAGGACATCAAGTGACAGATTAAATCGAGTCTGTTCCCTCCACGCCAGAGAAAAAAGAAACCTCGCCCTCCGCTCGCTGACATCTGTGACTATCCTCAGCTCCATTTGCCGTCAGACGCTTGCTTCCCAAAGCCACGGTCAGGATCCTGAAAACGTATATACGCGTGACTGTCTCGCATTTTGCAGAACGCCGCCGCCGCTCAGGGGAATTTTTTTGCTCAGACTTTCGTTCTTTCTCTAGATCTTAACCATGCAAAGTGTTTTCAGCTCAAAGCAGTGGGGAGGGGTGTTCACAAGAGTACTCCGCATTCTGACGGTAAATGCGACATTACCTTTGATCACAACGTGGTCATAATACCAATCACGAGATGGGCATAGCATCTTCTAGAGGGTTTGCATCCCGACCCCGACAGACACGCACCTGGGAGGGCAGGACAGGCTGATAGCATTTCCCACCCCAACCATTAGATTTTGGCTACAGAGGGCTCTGTTATTACGACCGCGCTCAATTTTTATAATCTGACAAAAATGGAAAGCAAAAAAGCCAGCAACAGGAGGCCTAAGTAAACACGGCGAGTGGTTTATACCTTTCAAGGGGCCCAAAGAGAAACAGCACCTGTTTTATTGTTGTGTTTTGTTTTCTGCTCAATCCAGAGGAGTTCGTACAATCAAAATACACATACATGAGCCAAATAAAACAACGAAGTGAATACAGTCTGGCACCTAAGCAACAGGCTACTTGCACGTCACCAGTGCTCAGGAGCTTTCTAGAAGCAGGCAGATGATCTGTCCCTGGCCCACATGCACAATTAGGCTTGGGCTCAGGCATACCCTGCTCTAGTTTCAATTTTCTGTAGGAGTCGGAAAAAATGTTAGGGAAAAAAATAAAAACTAAAAAAAATGTTAGAAATGCCCTGAAATCAAGCACTGTTTGTACCCTTGCGCCTATGCTGTTCCACTCACCCCCAACACTGAGCCAGGCAATAACACACGCCCAGGAAATAAACTCTTTGATCAATTGCCCATCAGCAAGGAAAGGAATCACAGTGTTTCCGTGGTCTTCCCCACGCCTAGCATGTTACTCTGCAGGGTGAATGAGTAAATGAATAAGGGATGGATGAGTGAATGGGGAACGATATTTCAACCATCCTGCAGCATTTGATCCTAACAACTTGTGGGGTGGTAACAATAATAGTTAGCACTTATATTATGCTAATTATATGCCAGTCACTATTCTAAACTCCTCATACATATTAACTCTTTTAACCCTCAAGAGCTCTATGAAATAAGGACTATTATTATCTCCCTGGAACAGACGAAGGAGCTGCTGGAGGTATATGGAGGTCAGGCTGCTCGGAGGAGCCAGAACTGACTCCTTGCTGGATGCTCTGAAGCACTGAGCTTCCTCTCCATGAGCTACCTTTCATGCAGCAGGAAACGGGAGTGTAGTGATATTAATTTGACCAAGGTTACTACCCACTCCATGGGTGTACACCTGGGACCGTGTTCCCAGGACGCGCACGGTTCAGTGACAACCAGAATGTAAATTCCCGTAGCCTGACTCCAATGCCCAGGTAGGGCATGTGAATAAAGCTAGCCAGGGACAGTCATTTGAGATCAGCAGAAGAGAGGGTTTGCATCCTCTCAAGGAGGCTGGGATAAAAGGCCAGCTTTCTCAGCACTATTCTCCCAAACAGGAGGTGCTGCGGGTCCAGGAAAGAAAGAGAAAATAAAAACAAACCTGGAAAATGAGGGCTTCACCCCATCTCTCCCAGAAGGAGACAGATTCGCTACCATCTTCCTATCTTCGGTCCCTGGGCGAAGGCCGCAGCGAGTCCGGGGCCAAGTTCTAAGCAAAAGTTGCATCTGTAAGGGCCTGAGCAAAGGTTCTGAGCAAGGCTTCTCAGGCACTGGGGTTTACTACAAAATAGGTCAGAGAGTCTGGGGTGGGGAGGGAACTCGGGATGAGACAGCAGAGGCCAGGACAGAATGAGAATTATAAATGGGAAGGGGGAGAAAGAGTTGGAGCTAGTTCCTGATCCTAGTGTGCTTTCCAGCGTGATGGTTTCGGGGATTATGATTTGAGAGTTAATTGCTCCTGTTTGGGGAAGGCACAAGAAAGCAGGGAGACACGGGGTTTGGAATTGGGAAACGGGAGTCTCTTAAATTTAAAACCCCACCTTAAACCAGGGATTAATTCGCCGGAGCGAACCATGTTGTTGCTGTGGCCAGAGAGAGGAGGATGAAAACCCAGAGAAAGAAATTATAGTACAGTAATTCAGAAACTTCATCGAGCTGGAAAAGGAGAAAGAAGAAGAGCTGGGTGGGCTCTCCACTTGCCTCCTCCGCCCCACCCCTTTTTACTCATCACACAGATGGCGCCAAAAACAGGGCCCTAGATTGAGGATTTGAAGTCGGTTGTGGGGACGAGGTAAAGCTACCACTCTGACTCAAACTGCAAACTCGGAGAAGAAACACCTCTCTCCCTCACAGCGAAACCCAGAGAAATATCCCCTGCGCGAGTCAGAGCTCAGCTGACATTTGTGGGGTTTGTAAATTCCCAGTAATTCCTTGCTCACAAGGCCGCTGGGCAGACAAGAGCAGAGTTGGCTATGGATGTCTACGGAACAGAAACCAAAAGGTGCTTTCCTCCATGAACTCCAGCCATCCCCAGGCCAGGTGTCCAGGCACATAAGCTTTTCATAAAACCAAGATGCACATCTCTTTGGAAACTGTTGCTCTGTTCTTTGAAGAGAGACATTGTGCTACCGAATGTGGCAGACTATATAAATTGTTTTAAGTTGGTTAGAAGAGATTTGCTCAATGCGTTGATCTAGGAGTTTCCACTGGGAGATCATTTGAGAGGATCTCCTATATGAATGAAAATGAGTTTCCTGGCTGACCCCCCCCCCCAGGCACAACCCCAAATGCACACACAGCCCAGGGCTCCACTGATCTCACACCCATTCCCAGCAGATGACGTAAGAACTCATCATTTTTGCACTGGATCCAAAGGTCCTACTCTTGAGCTCAAAGATGAGAATCTGTGAGCCCTGCTGGGCTTTCTGAACATCCTGCTACTAGGTTCCAGGAATTAGCTACACTCTATTGCATGATGATAATTTTTTTTCTCACGCTGAGAAAACCGCAGTGGGATTTTAACCAAAAGGAAGCAAAGGTTTTCTTTTTATAAATTCGATTAGTCTTTTCCACTTTCTGTACCTCGAGACATTTCCTTTGGGAGGAATTTTATACCCAGAGACCCCTTAGCGAGGCACTGTTGCATGCGGGGCGCAGTGAATTTAAGTGCAAGACGCTTCATGTGGACGGAAAGCAAAAATCACAGGCACTTGCAGTCGCCAGCGAAGTCAGTTTCTAAATGCTGCCCTGGGGATGGCCCTTCAGGAGAAGGAAGATGAAGTTGGCCGCGGGCAAGCTGCACGGGACCTCTGGCTGGGAGGCGTGCGGGTGGTTACCAAGCCCGCCCTTCGCTCGCCACGGCCGACTTTCCCGCCGGAGCCGGCGCCGGGGCTCCTGGTCCCCGCGCGGCACCCGGCGCCGGTCTGGAGATAGCCCTTGGCTGTGGGCGGCGGGAGTCCCCCTGAAAGTGCGCCTTTTCGCCGCTGGCACTCAGCTGCTGCGGGAGCGAGCGCGCCGAGTGCGCACCGCTTCGACTCCTCCGCCGGGACCCGGGGTACCCATCCGAGCCAGCTCCCCGAGGCCTCAGGTTCGAAGCCTCTCCCGCGGCCGAGGAGAGGTGAGGATTTGAGCGCCAGCAGTTCGGTTAAGGAAGGAGTTTCTGAAACTCCCGGGGAAGCGAAGTCCCGCGGGGCGTGGAAAATAACCAAGCCTACGGTGGGCTTTCCAAACTTGGTCTTTGCTTTGGGTCAGTGTTTCTGCGCCCTCCTCCCACCGCTCTAGCCCCAACGCTAGCAAAGAGTTCTTAGGGCTAGGGTAACTCGCCACGTCAGTCCTTTCTCTGTCTGCTCTCCCCCCCCCCACCCCAAACTTTCAGACCAGAAAAATAGAAGTAACCCCCGCGTGCGTCCAGGCGTCCCCATCCCAACACACACACCACCATCAGCAGCATCATCACCATCACGACCACCACCATCACCACCACCGCCGCCGCCCCCACTCCGTCCCTCCCACCTCCGGGTAGAGGAGGGACTGGGAACCTGATCTCCGGGCTCCTGCCCTAAACGTTTCCCCATCAATAATGTTGATACCATCGAGGTGCCTCCACCCCCGCCCCCGGGGCACCGCTGCCGCCTTTTCGCCGTTTTTTGCTTGACCCAAGAAAACGAAAGCTCCTCCACTTCCCTCCTAGCCTTGGCCGGGGGATCCGCGGGGCCTGGGGCCTGGGGCTGAGGAAGCAGGGGCTCGGCCAGAGCGCGTGGGGGCGTCCTGCAGTTCCGGGGTGCCCAACAAGCGCGGGCGGAAAGAGAAGGAGGGTCCCGGGCCCAGGCCAGGCCTCATTCCAGGCTCCATCCCAAATCTGGGGTCAGACTGGGCCAGCATGAGATATTTTTGCAGGTGGGAGAGCCAGGCCTCGGAAAGGGGAGGCCCAACGCCCTCCCCCCTTCCCAGGATCTGGGATGAAGCGGAGAGCTCGGAAACCGGTTCGGAAACCAGTTGTGGCCCGCGGCCTTTGGGCCCAGCCCTTCGGTCCGCCAACCCAACAAGGCGCTCTAGGTCTTGGGAAAACCGAGGAGCCGCATTAGGAGAAACAGCCATCAAGCCCCCAAAATGTGAGTTTGCACAACTGGCCAAGCGCCTCCCCCGGGTGCGGTTCTTGTTGGCCCACGAGGTCACGACCCTGGTGCAGCAGGCAGCCTCGCTTCAGGCCACCCCCATTCCCTCGCCTAGATCAGTCCCTAGGTGCCAGGCCCTCTGGTGGAAACGGCAAGTCGGAGGCGCGTCCGCCCGGCTCCCCCAGCAGCTGCCCCACCCTAGGCCCGGACTGCGCGACCCCCTATAGAGCGCGCAGGTCACTGGGGTGAGCAAGGCGTGGGGACGGGCTTCGGCTGTGGCACCTCGCTCGCACTCGCTGCCTCCTTTCGACCCGCTCAAAAGTAAAAATCACCCCCCCCACTCTGTCTCTGTTTTATTAATTTAATTATTTCTTTGCCTCGCGGCACGCGAAGCCTCACCCGCGCCCTGACATCGCAGCGCCCGCGTCAGCGAACCACGGAACTTGGGCCCCAGACAATGGCCCGTAATTGATGTATTGCCATCAACAATAAAGACCAATTCTCCTCTCCCCGCCATTCCGACCATCCCCCTCCTCCCATCCCCCTCCTCCACCTCCCCTCTCCTCTCTCCCGGCCACAGAGGGAAAGAAAACAAACAAGAAATTAGCGGGGGACGCCGCGCACGGAGCGAGACGCCCGCCTCTACGCCGTCGAGGACGCAAAAGAACGAAAAAAGTTATTAAAGTTTGGATCCCCCCAATTAATTCGTCTCTGTTCGCCCATTTTTAATTAAACATCGCGAAGCTGCTTTTGCGTGTGCATTTCGTTTGGTTGTTTGTTTTGGTGTTTTGGGGAGAGGGAAGGCTTTTTCCCCCCCTCAATCCTGATAACACATAGAGCAAGGAACGAACACGTGTGAAGCTATTCCGGGAGCTTCCCGCGGCGCACGGAGCGCGCACCGGGAAGCAGGGTTTGCGGGATCGCCAGCTCGGCTCGGTTCCTGGCAGCACGCGGTGACCCGGAGGCCCGGACTTTGAAGAAGCCAAGAGTGTTAGAGACGGATGCGGGCGGCTCCAAATGCAGGCACATTCAGAGAAAGGAGTGTGCGAGTGCATATGCACGGGCACGTTAGTGTACCTGGGATAGTGCGGGCTGGTGTGTGCGAGGACCACAGTTTGCAACGGTGGGGGGGTGCGGGATTGGCACGTGCTACTGTACACTTTCCCGGGGGTCTGGGGGAAGCGAGCGGCTCGCACCCCAGGAGCACGCAGATCCATCTTTGCCGAGGGATCTCTTTAAATATTCAGTGAGAAATAATGGCATTTGAAGCACCACCTATGGAAACATTATTATCTTCATTCTTCAACATCAGCCCCACTGATAGCTTCGTTTGTCTTTTTATCAAAATCTACTGTAACCAACAAGACCTGGGGAGAAAGGGAGAGCGAGGTGGAGAGGGAGTGTGTGTGTGCGTGTGCATGTCAGGGACCGAGCGAGAGCAGAAGAGAAGAAAAATAAGGGGAAGAAGAGAAAAGGTGAATGAAGAAAGGGCGGACGAGAATAAAGAAGGGAGAAGTTAGACCAAGAAAAAAAAAGTCGCCAAGAGGAAAACAGAAACATTCACCCGCACCCGCACACAAAAGATTTAGAATTTAAAAAAAAAAAAGACCAAAGACCAACGAAGCTAAAAAAGAAGAGTCCTTTGGGGGAGAGCGGTAAGGGTCCGGTGCACCCGAAAACCGACTCGAAATATTGGTGCCCACTTCGCGCGAACCGACGGTGGTGCTCTCCAGACTCAAGGGCGCTCCCGAATTGGGGCGTCCTTATGAGCCCTCTCCTCTCCCGATAGCGAGATAGGGCAGGGATTGTGTATCTGCACCCCCCCCTCCTCCCCCATTACTCAAGCGAAGTTTAGTTTGTCCATCGGGCGCAGGACTTCGGGAACCTTGGAGCGCGGAGACCCCGAGGCGCGAGGGGAAAGAGCTAGGCTGAGCCGAGGACTGAGCGTCAGGTTCGCGGGCGCCGGAGCCCAGCGGAGGGAGCGCGGGGCCCACGCTCCCGATTCCCGACCCCGGGGCGCGGGTAGGGCGGCTGCATCCCGGCCTGGGGAGATGGAGCTAGTGCGAAAAGTTTGGGTGCTGCGCTCGGCAAGTGCTGGAGAGATGGAGGCGAGCTTCTGTCGGACCAGACAGCTGCGGACAGGGAGGCCCCCCCACCCCCCACCCCCACTGCTCCCGGCTCAGCACAGCCACCTGGTTGCCAGGAGCCTGGGGCGCGGTCCCCTCCCCCCAGGGCGGGGAGCCCAGGGGTCCTGAGGACTGGCTTTGCCCACGGCCCGGCCGCCTGGGCCGCGCCTCCCGAGGCCAGGGGCGGGTTGCAGCGTTCGGGGTAAGCGGCGGCCCCTCCCCTCCCCCCGGCTGGAGCTGAACTCGGATCCCAGGCCGGTCCCTGCTCTCCGCCCGCCCCGGGCTCGGCGGCGCCACCGCCGCCGCCGCCTCCCCGCGGAGTGACGCGCCCTGCAGCCAACCGGGGCAGCCGGGGGGGAGGTCCGGGAGGGGTCCTGGGCGGAGCCGGGCCGCCCCTTATCCCACGGGCTCGGGGCTGCTTCTCCCGAAAACTTCAGCCCTAATTGTCCTGGGAATGTCCGAGGTAGAGAAAGGGAGCGAGGGAGCAACGAGAGGCTGGAGGATCGGGGCCCTTTGAGAAGGATCCGGGTGGCGGGAGAGTTGCCCCTCCCCCCTCCAAAAGCCCCAAACCCATCACGTTCCCAAACCTTTCCTCGGTCCTCTTCTCCGCGCCCCCGCGAGCCCGCGATCCAGGGGATGGAGAACTCGGGGCGAAGGAGCGCCGAGCCAGGCGGCGAGCGGGCGGGAGGCCGGGCCGCGGGCAGTAGGCGGACCGGCGTGGGGCTGGCTCTTCCCCACTCGCTTATTTTTTTTTTTTTATGGGGTGGGGGTGGGCTGCTTTCTGGTAGCTCTTAAAGAAACGAAGAAACACTCACGAAACGGGACTTCCTCCCCCCAAATCCCGCCACGGGACTCCCTCCCCCCGCGGGCCGGCGCGCCTAGCGCCGGAGTTGGGAAGTTCGCCGCGCGCCCGCAGCCTGGGTCTCCAGCCCCCGCCGCCCGGCCCCACCCCCCACCCGGGAGGCTTAATTCCGGGGAGGGCATGCTAATTCGGGTCGGCCCAGCCCGGGATGGGGGGGGGACCGGGGGGGGGCAGGCCAGGGCGCCGGGCGCGCAGAGGCGAAGAGGAAGGCCCGCGGCGGCCGGGCCGCGGAGTCCCGGGCGGTCGCGAAGAGGGTTAACCCAGTGTCGGGCGGCGCGGCGCGCAGAGCCAGCCCCGCGGCCGGCTTATTGGGCCAGCGCGCGGAGAGACAGGGGTCTGCAGCAAATCACGAACTAATTGATTAAGGCGAGCGGGTTTGAATAGCGCTGGCCCGGTGCCAATCGCCTTTCAAAGAGCCCCTCTATGATTAATCGCAATGCATTATTGATAATCATAATTATAGCAGGACACATGCGCGCTGCGCCCGGGGCCGGGGAGCCGGGGAGGGGGCGGGCGGGCCGGCGGGCGGGGGGAGCCGCCGCCGCCGCCGCCGCTCGATTTCCGTAATTTTGAGAAGATTTTTTTTTAGTAATTTTTTATTCTGCCCCAGCTGATGTTTGAGCCAGCATGTCGCGGAGGAAGCAAGCGAAGCCTCAACATTTCCAATCCGACCCCGAAGTGGCCTCGCTCCCCCGGCGAGATGGTGAGTGCTCCGGCCCGCGCCGCGGACACACACACGCACACACACGCACTCACACTCACGCACACCCGGACCCACGCACACGCGGCTGGCCCCCGCGCCCACCGCCCCGGCCGCCGCCACCGCCGGGTCCCCACTCGCCTTTCCCACTCGGCGTATTTCTTCCTTTCTTTCTTTCTTTCTTTCTTTCTGTCTTTCTTTTCTTTCTTTTTTTTTTTTTTTCCTTTTTAATTTTCCAATTTGCCTGCGCTAGGCTTCCCCCCTGGCCTGGGGAGAGCAAACACTTCTCCCGGCAGAATCTTTCCGGAGTTGTTGGGTCCTCCCGGGCGCGGGGGGGAGGAGGAGAGCGGGCACGCGGGCCCGGCTCCTCCGGCCCGGCTTTTCCGGGGAGCGGCGGCCGGGGCCCGGGTGGCCGGCGGGACGCGGGCCGGGCGGAGGTCGGCCGCCCGGGGCCTCTCGCGCTTCCCGCGCCGTGCGGGGGGCCCCTGGGCCGGCCTCCGCCGCGCCGGCCCTGCTGCCTGCGGGAAGGAAGTTTACTTGGTGCTCCGGGCTGAACTCCCAGCGTGGGGGAGCCCCCTGTGCCGCGCCCCCCACAAGCGCTCACACTCCACCTGGGCCCGCGCGGGGGAATGGGGTGCCTTTAGGGGTTCAGAGCTGCCAGAAGACGGGGACCTGTGTCGCGGCGCCGGTGCCCGACACGCCGGGGTCGCAGCAGGGGCGGAGAGTGCTCTTTGCTGCTGGTTGCTTCCGAGACACAGTGCAGGCGGACCGGGAACAGTGTTGGGGTCCGGCTACCCAAGTTTATCCCCGCATCTTTTCTCCAAATACATGCACCCCACCCCTCGCCCCCGAGAAATCTTTACATTGGGTGTGCGTCCGCTGAGGATCGTGGTACGCCGTGCTTCCAGGAATCGTGAGGGTCTTTTTCCAGGGCTGGGGGGGGGGGCTCTCTAGCCAGAGGAGAACCTCCCTCCCGAAACAGAGACACTCGCTTTCTCGGATGGAGGCGACAACTGCGGGGTCCCGATGGGAATGAACAAGTCTAGAACAAAGTTTGTGTGAGGGCGCCGAGGCCGAGAGTAGGAGAGGTCCCGGCAGGGGATTTGGGGTACGCAGG
Organism: Halichoerus grypus; assembly: GCF_964656455.1. Taxonomy (NCBI): domain Eukaryota; kingdom Metazoa; phylum Chordata; class Mammalia; order Carnivora; family Phocidae; genus Halichoerus; species Halichoerus grypus. Next base: position 31,583,762 of record NC_135726.1, read on the forward strand.
GAGGACACCTCGAATCCCTCCTTGTCCCTGAAGGTGGTTCACTTTAGGGGCCTCCGAGCTGCCAGGCCCAGCGCCCTAGGCGAAGGAGCGGCGCCTGGGTCGGTCCCCGGCACGATGCTTGCCTCTCGGCTGCGGGAAGGACGAGGGCAACCCCGGCGGGGTCTCCGCGGCTCCGGATGCCCTTCGAAATGCTCAAGCCCTGGGCAGCATTTGGGGGTATGGAGGAGGGAACTGGACCCCGACAGGGCTCAGAAGCGTGCCCTTAGATCGGCACCTCTGTCCACTAAACTGCGGCCACCCGGGCCCCACGGTCCCCGGGCTCCTTCCCTAGAGGCCTGCTTCTCTGTAGAGCTGGGGCGCGGGGAGCCGCGCAGAGCCCAGGCAGAGAAGCCAAGGGACTCCTACTCCCGTCACCCCGGCTGTCGGGAAACGGGACTCCTGGCGTGGGGGGTCCCTGTAAGAAATTGGGGAGAACTGAGACCGATTAAGAAAATAGTTTACAATATTTGCCCCCCCCACCCCAGTACTTTTTCGAGCTTCCAGCCTTACCCAGAGTCTCTGCGATTTCTCAGTCTGCTGAGAAGAGCCCCCGAACCCCGCTTTCCACTCCGGGCCAAACCGGGGACGTGAGATAAATCGGGGTGAAATTACCCCAGGCCGCAGGAACAGCTCCGAATATTTTTCCGGGTTTTCTCAGCTGGTTTCTTCTGCTTCTCGCCCCTACACCCATCTTCCCTAAAGTTTCTGGTGAGACCTTCCACCCCGAACACTGTTAAAGTTCCCAATTTGTGTAGGAAAAACCAAACGGGAGGAGAAGAAAAGAGTTTTTCGGGGTTTGTTTTGTCTTTTTTTTGTTGTTTTGTTGGGGTTTTTAAAATTTTTTTGTCAATTTGTACTGATTTCATACATTTTCAAAAAGGAGAAAAAGGACTCTGGCTTCGCGGAGAAATGATGCCTGCCAGATCTTTGCCTTTCTCCTGTCGCCTTCTGAATCCGGAATTTTTAATAGTTAAGGCTTCTCATAAAGCGATAGCATAAAAGGAGTTCACTACCTCTTACCATTATTATTTATTAGGACTTTTTTTTTTTTTTTTTTAGTTTATTTGAGCTTTGAGGTAAGTTAATTAAGTCACTGAATCAAGTTTCCTTTCTTTCTTTCTTCCTCCCTCTCTTTCTTTTTTCTTCCCTTTTTTTTTTTCTCCCCTAAAGCTGGTTCATTGTCCTAAGAAGCAGTAAAGTGTTAGGGGCACCATGGCCAGCACTTTTCCTCCCAGTTCTTTCTCACCTCTCCCCACCCCCTCTTTTTCTTCCGTGGTAATGGTTTTAGGTTATGACTGTTTTTACATGGTTGAACAATAAGTTTGGGGGAAGCTGCCTAGAGGGTAGATTTTGTAATAGGGTTACAGGATTTAGTATGTTGTAATAATATTAGTACACAACTAATCCTCCTCAGCGTTTGCCTTACAGGAGGGCCTTCCACACGCCCCATCTTTTTATTTGAGAGTAGTGGGGAGACGGGCTGGAGAATACGTGACCTATCTCAAAGTAACCTTTAAAAAGTCGCCACCTTTTCTGCAAGGAATTCAGCAATCTCCATGCATCCCCCGACACAGAACACACACACTTCACCGAGTTGTTGGGGTTTGGGGCTTTTTTTCTTTTTTGGGTTTTGTTTTGGGTTTTTTCCCCCCCACGTATATAAAGGTTATTACATTTTTAGAAGACAGTGCCTCACTCAAACAATGTGTTACTTTTTCTTATATCTCAAAATGGTCGGAAAATATGGTCCATGAAACCTCGAGCAAACCGAATTAAATCTAGTTGGTGCCTTTGACATAGGCTTGCACCTCACACGTGCTGATTTCTACCTAGAGCCGGACCTAGAAAAGTTTGTGGGCCCCCAGTCACAGGAGCCCAGAAGCAGAGACTCAGGCTGAGAGCAGCCAGGGCTGTTGTGCTGTGTGTCCTGCATGTGTGTTTGTGTGTGTGTGTGTGTGTGTGTGTGTGTGCACGTGCATACAAAGAAAACCAGAGCCATGCTAAACAGCCACACGGATAACTCCCTCAGACCAAGTTCAAGAAAACAAGATTATTTGGTCAGTCTTCCGATGTTCATATTTTAATTCAGCTGTAATACCAGGAACCCCCTACATTAAACTGGGAAATTTTTCTATTTCTTATGAAACCAAGATTATGGCACATATTACTTGTCTCTTAAATGGTATTCAACAAGTCTCAGATTATTTGTAGAAAGATGACTGCCATTGGAAAAATTATTTACCGGGATGAATAATTCTGAGGAAGGGGAATATTAGAATCTGATGATTTTCTATGTGGGTTCTTTACTAAGCTCTGGGTTTCAGAGGTGTGTGTGTGTGTGTGAAGATTGAGGGATGGACCATTCAGACTCCATTCATTTATTAAAGTATTTTGGTGCTCAGCTTTTTCAAGGAAAAGATAATATTGGAAGAGCGATAAAAACATCACGAACTCGAGATAAAACATTGACTCATATAAAGTATCATAAACATTCCTCTTATTTATATTAATAATGAAATTCTCTTATTTACCAAAGTAATTTACTCATTGTGAGCAGCTTAATGGCAACACATTGATTTCTGGGCCCAAAAGGTTAGAGAGAACTATAATTAATTGCTTTTTTTTGAAAAACCGACACCTGCACGATAAGGCAGTTGGAAAGAATTCATGTTTAATCAGGCCTATTCTAAGTTTGTGGCATAATGGAAGATTCTGGATGAGAGAACGCAAACTGTTTTGGGGGGATTTGCTTCGGGCTGCAAATACTTTCTAAAACATTAAAAACAAACATACCAACAAGCAAAGTAGAGTTGGGCATGAGAGTAGATGCAAAAGTGAATTTGTGATAGTGAGGGTCTCATGGTTTCTGGTGCATCAAGTTTGTCCTATGGTTTGTAGAGACAAGTGCCAATTTATAGGTTATTCTTTGGGGACTTTCATTTCTTTCTACGTCTGCAGGTAGCAAGTCATCTTTACCAGGAGCCTTTTAGAAGGCAGAAACCCACATTTCTCACAGGGAGAACTTAGTGGGAACCCGAGCGAGCAAGCGGCAGAGTCCCAGTCTGCTAAGTTTTTTGAAATGGTTCAAAGCCCAGCTCTCTGTAGTAACCAGAACAAAGTCCTCCTGCCGTCTTAATTTGGTGTTTCTAAGACATCGCGTGGTTTACTGCTCGCCCCATCTTCCAGAATTTTCGTAGCTTACCAAAACTGAAGGAATTTAGCAGTTTAGCAGAGACGGTAAATTACCTAAAGCCCCAACACCCCTCCCCCCACACACACACACAAAAAGTGTGTGTGCCAGGCTTTAGAAAAGCTAAATGTGTCGAGCTGTTTTAACCTTTGCTAGTCTCCTCCCATGAAAAGGTGACAAGGTCCAGATCATAGTATGTCCTTCAGTATCTTCCCAGTGACCCCCAAATTGAGTCTTGCTAGTCACTTAGCAGGAAGTTGGTAGTTTATTTTAGTTTCACCTTATCAGCTTGGCTTCTTTTCCTAACCTTATTCCCCTGTCACCCTCAGATGCCAGACCCCCAAAGGGGAAGATTGACAGGTAGTCCCCATAGCTCAGTTTTACCCTCAAACAACAGGGATTTAGTTTCTTGTGCCTTTGCCAATGTTTATGTAGTCAAAGTTTAGATCTCGCCTTAAGGAGTCTCTCTTTTTACGCGTCACTGGAATAGGAAAAGCCACAAAGAAGTTTTTGAACAAACCCTTGCAACTGGAACCCCATCTAGTGTTCAGTTTGATTCATCCAAGGGGAAGACATTTTCCCCCTTTCATTTATTGTGTGCATTAGGTGGGTTTGTATCCCTGCTTTAAAAGGAGTGTCTTGTCCGTGTTGTTATTTTTTTCCAGAGATTTTGCTTGTATTCTTCCACTCGAGAATACACTAATCCTGGCCAGAACACGGAGGGAATTGAAGCGGGCCACTGATGTGTCATTTGGTTGCATATCACATAGAGGGAAACTTAAGACATTATTACAGAGAGTATGCAGGGCACACGTTGGAGTGTTTAAAATTTCTTTGGAATCTTAAGCTGGACATTCAGATTTAGGTTTTTCCCAGGTCTGGGCAAAAAAAAAAAAACACACAACATATATATGTATATTAATAATAAAAAGATAAAGACCAATCAATCAAAAATGTTGGTGATGGCCTTTCTAAATTAGTCTACGGGAAGGAACAGCCTGTAAAAATTATAGGCTCCAAAATCACAATCGTGTGCGATGTTCTATTAAAAATGTTAATGTGATCGTAAGGTAGTGGAAAGTAAAGTGAAGGATCTTTCTGAAGAGCTCCAAAAAAGAAAACTAAATGTGGTAGAATAGGGTTGTTTGGTTTGGTTTGGTTTGGTTTGGTTTTTTTCCTGGCTGGCCAAACCTTGCTGTGTGGGGCATAGTTTTATTTTTGTTTTCACAGTAGACAGATCTACTGGAACACTTCAATTTTCTGCCTCCTATTCTGCAATGTTAGGTTGAGATGATGAAAAACTGACAAATTTGAATTGGGTGTCAAGCACCTAAATAGTACAAGACCTAAAACATCTGGGATTTTTGTATAAATTGGATGGAACTGTAAGTTCACCACCTTATCCTCTAAAAAAAAAAAAACAAAAAAAAAAACAAAAAAAAATCCTGGAAAAATTCCAGCTATCTTTTTGTGTGTACAAACTTAGCAAACCACTACTTCTCAAACGTTCCTGCCTGACTTGGATTATAAAATCAATTTGTATGCAAACGCCATAGAAAAGGAACTGGAATGTTACTTTCACCCTAGTACAGGGAGCAAGGCAACTGTATTTACTATAATGGGGTCACCAGTTGCAATCTTGTGTTAACAGATTATTGAGAAACAAGATAGCAGACGGTCAAAAAATGAATTAGAGCATGTTTGTGTGTGTGTGTATCTTATTACAACTTAAAATATTCCTTCTGGTAGTTAAAGATTCAAACTAGTCCTCATGCTTTGTCTTTGTTGTTGTTGAGCTTCTTCATTGCAGTTCAGTTCAGAATGCAGACAGATATAAAGTTAAGAGCTATTTACAGTAGAGCGACACCTGCTTTTGAAATAAATCAAAATAGATACTGGAATTTTTTTTTTTTTTGGTGTTCATAAACATCAGGAGATTAAATTAATCGACTCTCCAGTGAGATCAAATGTCAGCTTATTAAAATGTTGTGAAATTCCAAGCTAAAACACGGGCAGCTTTTGAACACAGTCTCTTTCTTAGAAGCAAGCAGGTATTTATTTTTAAGCATCTACATTTTCCGTCCAGTTAGCACAATCCTAAATCTAAAAATGTTCAGGTTGAAAAACTTGAAAATTCTCAAGTGAGTCTTGAAGCAGTGCAAATGCCAGAATTCGAGCCCAGGAAAGTAATAATCAGCTAAATCCTGTAAAGTGACCTTCTTTTTATTTTGTCGATATATTATGAGAATATCAGATGTTTGCAAGTTATAAAGAATTAAAATGCCCTTTAATCGTGAACACAGATGTGCTAAATATTTGAAGCAACTACATTGTAATGTGTACAATTGATGAAGTCAGTTTTCTGATTTCCCTTGCTAGTTATTTAGTTCTGAATCTGTCATTATTTGTCTAAGCCCAGCTGACCAAGCAAAACTGTGTTTTAAAGTGGCTTTATGTTTTGATAAATGTGAGCTGGTTGAAAAGTATTTTCCACTGAATGCAGAGCTTAATAGAACATGCTGACATAATAGTTTTAATGCATTTTGTTGAAAATGTGTGAACAAACAGAATAGCTTTTGTTCCTTCATAATTGGCTGTAAAAGTAGATGGAAACATAACCATTACATATGGAAATGTGCAAAGAGAAAGAAATAACATTTCTGTTGAATATATTAGGAATTGCATTTCCTAGTTTAAAATAAGCATCTGAAATGGATGCATCATTTAAAATTGGTTGTCAAAATAAGAAGCTTTAAACAGAATTTTTGTCACATTATTTTTGTCCCAAGTTAAGCAACATAACTTTAGCGAATTTCGTTTAATATTTTGTTTACATTATTTTAAGGCAGGGAGAGAGACAGAAAGTGCTTAAAACAGCACCTTGAATGTGCACAGGAATCCGGTGCCAATTAGGATGATTAAACATTAAATTAAAACTGAATCATTATTGGTATTTTCTGCTACAGCTAAGATTTGTTTGGTATTGTTAATGCATTTTGCTCTATACCCTTGTGAAGATTAAAAGATGGGTATTAGAAAAGCTAGCTTGTTAAGTATAACTTAGCTACTCAAATAACACTCCCACTGAATAAAGTGTGCATACATTTGGCATACTTCACCGGGGGTTCTCATCAACTTGGGCATCACTCAAGGCAAAAAGAGTTAAAGTAATTTCCAGAAGTTAGTATTTAGGCATTAATTATATTTTCTGGAATGCAAAAGTACTCAAGCTTTTTTGGATGTTTACTACGAAAAGGCAAATGGCTGGCTCTTTGGAGTTGACTCTTAAGTTTACCGAAAAAGCAACATTTTGAATTTGTATTTATTCATATTTGCAATTAGTTTTCTTTTCTTTTTTTTTTTCCCCCTGCAAGTTTTCTGGGAGATTCAATTTGGAAGTCATGGAAACTAACTATTATCTGATTCAGTTCTGCAGAAAAGCATGCAGGGAGGTAATCCTTGAATTAAACAGTTTTTTTTTTTTTTCACAGCCTTCGGAGATGACCACACACCATTTGTACAACAGAAGTTGGTGTTCCCCATGCTGGGCAAACAATGGGGCTCCATCCTGTCTTTCAATAGGATGTTAGCTTGGAGTTGGAGATTTTTATGTTTAATTTACAAATGGATCTTAGCGAGAAGAAATCTGAGCAACCAGTGGAAACAAACATGAAATAAAGGGATTTTTATAATGAAAGGTTCAGGACAATCTGTTAAACAATTGATAACAGTTAAGAGCAAACTGTTTTTAAAGGCATTCAGACAAGGAGAATTGCACAGCCTTTCCAAACTCTAAACCAAGAATTATTTCTTCCCTTCCCCTTAACTGCACATCCTTCTAGAAGTTGATGTTGAATCAGAAATGTAAATCTTGTGCCAGTTTTTATAGATATAAAGAGCTCTTTTGATGAAATATTTAGAGGCATAATGTTGCCATTTGGAGCATAGTGGCATATATTCCTTGAATAGTGGAATGGTAGCCAAGGTTGCATTTTTTAATTTTAAAAATAAACATGCCATGGGGTGATATATAGGTGCCAGGCAGGCCTTGTAATGGATTATGATCCTTGCCTTTCTCTTTGGTGTGTGTGTGTGTGTGTGTGTGTGTGTGTGTGTGTGTGTTGCTTTCTTGTTTGTATTCAGCGGAGTCTTGAGCAGTCTGGAGGATTTGTTACTGATGTGGCAAAAGTGTGTTTGTCACCGATCAGCCTTAGCTCAGGTTCTAGGTAGGGGCTGGAGGTGATTTTTAAGTTGTCAGTCTTCTGCTCGGCGATATGCATCCCCCACTCCCCCCACCCCCCCCCACCCGTCAACAACTGATTGGAACCTGAATGACTACAAATTAGTTTAGTGACAGAACAAACTGTCACAGATATCTTTGAATCAGTTGAAAATGAATAAGGTTGACAGAAACTCAAGAGACTAATAAGTCCTCAGAATGGTTGCTGGACCCTCTCTGGATGAGTAGACAATAAGGTGTATAAAATATTGGAAATCAATATTTCGCTATGGAATTTCATTATGCACCAATGTCTTCAGTTCGTAGTATTTTATATTTTGATGGATTATCTGAAGACCATGGCTCTCTGAGATACCAGATTGATAGGAATTCCTCCACACCCTCAACATGTAATTATGAACGTCCTTAGGTGATATCGACTGGTTTTCGGGGGCAAGAGTTTTGAGTTTGGAAGACAGAAAACGATTGATCACCCTCTTTCTTGTTTTGAAGTCGTGGGTGACCCTGTGCGTCCCGGCCCCCTTTCTAACGCTGCACCTTTTGATGTTCGCAGGAGACGCAGAGAAAGGTCAACCCAATCGCACCACGAAGAGCAAGGATGCCCACGTCTGTGGCCGGTGCTGCGCCGAGTTCTTTGAATTATCAGATCTTCTGCTCCACAAGAAGAACTGTACTAAAAATCAATTAGTTTTAATCGTCAATGAAAGCCCAGCCAGCCCACCCGAAACCTTCTCTCCCACCCCCCCTCCCGAGCATCCCGATGAACAAATGAATGACCCCGTTCACAAAACAGATCAGGCCGACTGCAGCGACCTTTCGGAACACCGCGGCCGCCACAGGGAGGAGTCCATGGAGGTGGAGGCCCCGGGGGCTAACAAAGGTGGCGGTGGCGCTCCGGGGGGCGGCGGCGGTGGTGGCGGTGGCGGCCCCCCGCCGCCAGGCTGCAGCGGCGGCCCCTCCACAGGTACCTCAGCGATCACAACCTCTCTACCTCAACTCGGGGACCTGACGACACTGGGCAACTTCTCGGTGATCAACAGCAACGTCATCATCGAGAACCTGCAGAGCACCAAGGTGGCCGTGGCCCAGTTCTCCCAGGAAGCGAGGTGCAGCGGGGCCTCGGGGGGCAAGCTGGCCGTCCCCGCCCTCATGGAGCAGCTCCTGGCCCTGCAGCAGCAGCAGATCCACCAGCTGCAGCTCATCGAACAGATCCGTCACCAAATCCTGCTGTTGGCTTCCCAGAGCGCAGACTTGCCAACATCTTCGAGTCCTTCTCAAGGTACTTTACGGACATCTGCCAACCCCTTGTCCACACTCAGCTCCCATTTATCTCAGCAGCTGGCTGCAGCAGCTGGATTAGCACAGAGCCTCGCCAGCCAATCTGCCAGCATCAGCGGTGTGAAACAGCTCCCCCCCATCCAGCTACCTCAGAGCAGCTCTGGCCACACCATCGTTCCCCCCAACAGCGGCTCTTCCCCCAACATTAACATTCTGGCGGCAGCGGTTACCACCCCGGCCTCGGAAAAAGTGGCTTCGAGCGCTGGCGCTGCGCACGCCAGCCACCCGGCAGCCTCGGCAGCGTCCTCACCAGCTTTTGCAATAAGCAGTTTATTGAGTCCTGCATCTAATCCACTTCTACCTCAGCCGGCCCCCGCTAACTCGGTTTTCCCCAGCCCTTTGCCCAACATCGGAACAACTGCGGAGGATTTAAACTCCTTGTCTGCCTTGGCCCAGCAAAGAAAAAGCAAGCCACCAAATGTCACCGCCTTCGAAGCGAAAAGCACGTCGGACGAGGCGTTCTTCAAACACAAGTGCAGGTTCTGCGCGAAGGTCTTCGGGAGCGACAGTGCCTTGCAGATCCACCTGCGCTCCCACACCGGAGAGAGGCCCTTCAAGTGCAACATCTGCGGGAACAGGTTCTCCACCAAGGGGAACCTCAAAGTCCACTTTCAGCGCCACAAAGAGAAATACCCTCATATCCAGATGAACCCCTATCCCGTGCCTGAGCATCTGGACAATATCCCCACGAGTACCGGCATCCCGTACGGCATGTCCATTCCTCCGGAAAAGCCGGTCACCAGCTGGCTAGACACCAAACCGGTCCTGCCCACTCTGACCACTTCAGTCGGCCTGCCGTTGCCCCCGACCCTCCCGAGCCTCACGCCCTTCATCAAGACCGAAGAGCCAGCCCCGATCCCCATCAGCCATTCCGCCACCAGCCCCCCAGGCTCCGTCACAAGTGACTCCGGGGCCCCTGAGCCAGCCACGAGAAACCTGGGTGGGCTCGCAGACGAAGCCGAAGGGTCCGCCGGGCCGCCCTCCGGTGGCAAAAGCGAAGAGAGCGGCATGGCCCCCGGCTCGGCCCCGGCGGCCAGTGGCGGCGCTCTGAGCTCCCCGGCGGCCGACGGCGGCTCGGGCAGTGCCGCGGCTTTCACCAACCCCTTGCTGCCGCTCATGTCCGAGCAGTTCAAGGCGAAGTTTCCTTTTGGGGGACTCTTGGACTCGGCCCAGGCATCGGAGACCTCCAAGCTTCAGCAGCTGGTAGAGAACATTGACAAGAAGGCCGCTGACCCCAATGAGTGTATCATCTGCCACCGGGTCCTCAGTTGCCAGAGCGCCTTGAAGATGCACTACCGGACGCACACTGGGGAGAGGCCCTTCAAGTGTAAGATCTGCGGCCGGGCCTTCACCACGAAAGGGAACCTTAAGACCCATTACAGTGTCCATCGGGCCATGCCCCCGCTCCGCGTCCAGCATTCCTGCCCCATCTGCCAGAAGAAGTTCACCAACGCTGTGGTCTTGCAGCAGCACATTCGAATGCATATGGGCGGTCAGATCCCCAACACCCCGGTCCCTGACAGCTACCCCGAGTCCATGGAGTCGGACACGGGCTCCTTTGACGAGAAGAATTTCGACGAGCTGGACACCTTCTCCGATGAAAACATGGAGGACTGTCCCGAGGGCAGCATCCCCGACACGCCCAAGTCCGCGGATGCGTCCCAAGACAGCTTATCTTCTTCGCCTTTGCCCCTGGAGATGTCAAGCATCGCTGCTTTGGAAAATCAGATGAAGATGATCAATGCGGGCCTGGCAGAACAGCTGCAGGCCAGCCTGAAGTCCGTGGAGAACGGGTCCGTCGAGGGGGACGTCCTGACCAACGACTCGTCCTCGGTGGGTGGTGATATGGAGAGCCAAAGTGCTGGCAGCCCAGCCGTCTCAGAGTCTACCTCTTCTATGCAGGCTCTGTCCCCACCCAGCAGCACCCAGGAGCTCCACAAGTCCCCCAGCGTGGAGGAGAAGCCCCAGAGAGCAGCACCCAGCGAGTTCGCCAACGGTCTGTCTCCCACCCCCGTCAACGGTGGGGCTTTGGATCTGACGTCCAGCCACGCAGAGAAGATCATCAAGGAAGATTCTTTGGGGATCCTCTTCCCTTTCAGAGACCGGGGTAAATTTAAAAATACTGCTTGCGACATTTGTGGCAAAACCTTTGCTTGTCAGAGTGCCTTGGACATTCACTACAGAAGTCATACCAAAGAGAGACCATTTATTTGCACAGTTTGCAATCGCGGCTTTTCCACAAAGGGTAATCTGAAGCAGCACATGTTGACACATCAGATGCGGGACCTTCCATCACAGCTCTTTGAGCCCAGTTCCAACCTCGGCCCCAATCAGACCTCGGCGGTGATCCCCGCCAACTCATTGTCATCTCTCATCAAAACAGAGGTCAACGGCTTCGTGCATGTCACTCCTCAGGACAGCAAGGACACCTCCACCAGTCACGTCCCCTCTGGGCCTCTGTCCTCCTCTGCCACGTCCCCAGTCCTGCTCCCAGCTCTGCCCAGGAGGACCCCCAAGCAGCATTACTGCAACACGTGTGGTAAGACCTTCTCCTCGTCGAGCGCCCTGCAGATCCACGAGCGAACTCACACTGGAGAGAAACCCTTTGCTTGCACTATTTGTGGGAGAGCTTTCACAACAAAAGGCAATCTGAAGGTACCTCGCTCTGTCTGTCCCTCACCCACCCACCCAGCAGCCCTCTTGCTGGTTTGCCATTGATGATCTGTGATGCATGCTCCCAGGGCCAGCAGCTCCCCAGAGGCAGGATGTGCAGGGAGCGAGTTCTCGCGAGGGCACCTGCCACGTGGGGCTGACAGCGGAGAAACCCGGGCGCCCCGTGTGTGGGTCAGGATCAGTGGCGGGGACCCAGGGACCGGGGCGGGGGGGGGGGGGCGGGCAGGCTGCAGCCCGCCGAGCGTGAGCGCCTGGAATCATTTGGTCCACCTCAGCGAAGCAGCGGCCCCCAGCCCCGCTGTCTCGCTAAGTGCACCAAATGAATTGTCTTACCTACCCAGGAAGACAGCCTGGCGTTGCCATGGGGTATTGATTAAAGACCTCCACGTGGCCTGTGTGCAGCCCGTATCACTTAATAATTACCGTCCTCCTCGGCGGATGCATCTATTTTTCATAACCGTGCAGTCCAGCACGTTGCTCGCGTCCCCAGAAACAATAACGTCACACTGCCCTGCTAATGGGTATTATGATAATTGATTATACAACACTTCCCACTGATATGTGTTGGAAATAAAGCAAATATGCTTAGGTTCTAGAGCAACAGCTGAGTGTTCTTACTGTGTACATTTTTCTGTTGACAGAGTATTTCTCTAGAGATTGCTGCCAGTAATGCGAGGTGAATAATTACTTTCTGGCTCTCCTCTCTGTGCACGGGCCCTCCACCGGGCAATCTGTGAGGGGTACTTTCTTCCCATCTGAAAAGGACATTTATAGGGTAAAGGGTGTCAGATACACTACTCACCATTGCAATGAGAGTGGACATAACAATTCTAACCCTGAAAGGAGCTATCTGCGACTGACTAGCTTGCTTGAGGCCATTATAAGCTAAATAGGGGTAATAAAAAAAGAGTAAGTAAGGCAGGCATCTTGGCCCCAGAAGAGGGACGGCGGCCCAGGGCTGGGGAGAGTGCGCACGTTATTAGGAGGCGGCCGCAGTGGACGGTTCCCTATTCCTTCTCCACCGTCTGGCACTTAATAAGAGTAGACATGTAGGCCACTTGCTCTGTCGAGTGTTGGGGTATGAGCGGAGACAGATTCAACTATTAAGCTTCTCCCTTCCTCTCTCTCCCTTTCCCTTTCTTTCTTTCTTTCTTTCCCCCTTTTCCCCTCCCCACCCCCTTTGCCTCATCTCAGGTACACATGGGCACTCACATGTGGAATAGCACCCCTGCGCGGCGGGGCCGGCGGCTCTCCGTGGATGGCCCCATGACATTTCTAGGAGGCAATCCTGTCAAGTTCCCAGAAATGTTCCAGAAGGATTTGGCGGCAAGGTCAGGAAGCGGGGATCCTTCGGGGTTCTGGAATCAGTATGCAGCGGCGCTCTCCAACGGGCTGGCCATGAAGGCCAATGAGATCTCCGTCATTCAGAACGGGGGCATCCCTCCAATTGCTGGAAGCCTGGGCAGCGGGAGCAGCTCACCTATTAGCGGGCTGACGGGAAATCTGGAGAAGCTCCAGAACTCCGAGCCCAGCGCCCCCCTGGCCGGGCTGCAGAAAATGGCCAGCAGCGAGAACGGAACCAACTTCCGGTTCACCCGCTTCGTGGAGGACAGCAAAGAGATTGTGACAAGTTAAAGCGACTCTGGCTCAGAACGAGAGACCCACGGTTGCCTCCCCCTCCCCTCCTGGTTCCCCCAGATCGATGAACTACAACATTATGGAGACATTCTTTTTGTACCTTGTTCAACTTCTAGAGTTATAAGAAAGCTTATTTATTAGTGATATAACCTGGCTTTGCAAACAGAATGCAAGCGTTAACTTTGGTCTTCTGTATTTTGGACTAAATACTAATTGACTAGAGTGCTGTAAATTTGCTGTAACATTTATGGCAATCGCAAGTTGCCCTGCTAGGCGGTCTTAATCTGGCATTAACTTATTTTCTATATCCGGTTTAATATGAATTCTGGTGTTGATGCAATGCCTCAGTGATGCATTAGATCTCTAATAAAGTCTGTATATAAATGTACACTTTGATCCTGCTGGAAAAATTTTATCAGCAAACACGTTGTCTAATCTTTCAAAACAAATTTAAGCGAAGGACTGAAAGTACAGACTGATCAATGTGGTTCTTTGAAAGGTTTGGGTTTTTTTGTTTTGTTTTGTTTTGTTTTATTTTTATTGGAAAATTCAACCTGCTTTTTTTTTTTTTTTGTAGATTTAACCATTTCCGTTTTGAACTGCTATTTGTATTGTGCTTTTTACTTGAGTCGTCCTCAATGTTGATAAGTTTCTGTACAGTAATAAGCACGCAGAATTCTTTAGAGAAAATACAAGTGTTGTTTTGGTAGTTGAAACTGAGACGTAACATTTTGCCTTGTAGGTATATTCACAATAGAAAATGTGTGCTGGAATTACACAATGCTGCTAATTATGGCATCTTGAACAACCATCAGTGGAGAAAATGTAGATGCTCTTGTATATACGATAAGAAATATCACTTTCATTAAAATGTACATATGTTCCTTACAAGAGCAAATGCTTCTTCTTGATCAAGAGAGCAGGTATAGTGTTTGTTTATTTTGTATTAGGTATGGAACAAAAAAAATTGGACTGTTACATGCACTTTCTTGGAAAGTTGAAAGGAAAGGGGGGGGGGTCCAATTTCTTTAACATTTAATACTTACTAACAACAGAGATACTGTAATT